>NC_134834.1:119821818-120121818 GCF_004210375.1 Tachypleus tridentatus | reverse complement strand
TAACTTTGTTCAACTGTTACTCTTCCATACACAGCTAATGCATAACCTTGTTTGACTGTTACTGTTATGTACACAGCTAATGTGTAACCTTGTTCAACTGTTACTCTTCCGTGCACAGCTAATGTATAACCTTGTTTGACTGTTACTGTTATGTACACAGCTAATGTGTAACCTTGTTCAACTGTTACTCTTCCGTACACAGCTAATGTGTAACCTTGTTTAACTGTTACTGTTACGTACACAGCTAATGCGTAACCTTGTTTAACTGTTACTGTTATGTACACAGCTAATGTGTAACCTTGTTTAACTGTTACTGTTCGCGTTACAGCTAATGCATAACCTTGTTTAACTGTTACTGTTACGCATTACAGCTAATGTGTAATCTTGTTTGACTGTTAGCTACAGCTAATGCGTAACCTTGTTTAACTGTTACTGTTATGTACACAGCTAATGTGTAACCTTGTTTAACTGTTACTGTTACGTACACAGCTAATGTGTAATCTTGTTTGACTGTTACTGTTACGTACACAGCTAATGCGTAACCTTGTTTAACTGTTACTGTTATGTACACAGCTAATGTGTAACCTTGTTTAACTGTTACTGTTACGTACACAGCTAATGCATAACCTTGTTTAACTGTTACTGTTACGTACACAGCTAATGTGTAATCTTGTTTGACTGTTACTGTTACGTACACAGCTAATGCATAACCTTGTTTGACTGTTACTGTTACGTACACAGCTAATGCATAACCTTGTTTGACTGTTACTGTTATGTGTAGGAAAGTCCTGATAATTATAGCATTATCTGGTCATGATATTGAATGAACAAAAATATATAAACCAGAAAATAGATTTTTGTAATGAAGTATTGTTAGATGGTCATACGAATATCTGACATAAAAAGGTTTCAGTCATAATACATCATGTTCTCACGTTGACAGAAAAAATGTCAACATAATGTAACATTTGTTAAAATTCAGATTATATTAAACAATCACTTGTGAATTATACTTACATTTCTAAAGCAAGAGAAGTACTTCCTACACTGAAGTTTATTTTATACTCAGTATCTCTAGAAACTTCTGTAACGCTGGAAACAAATAAAACGAGAAATTCAAATATTACTTCAAAAATAATAAATAATGTTTTACTTATGTATTATAAAGATAGAATTCAAATACTAAAACTACTTACCTACATAAAACAACAAATATAATAATGTTGTTATAAACCTACTCACAAAGGAAGTTACTAATGTGTTTTATTTTGATAACAAGACCTGTGGTCCTACTCACAAAGGAAGTTACTAATGTGTTTTATTTTGATAACTAGACCTGTGGTCCTACTCACAAAGGAAGTTACTAATGTGTTTTATTTTGATAACAAGACCTGTGGTCCTACTCACAAAGGAAGTTACTAATGTGTTTTATTTTGATAACTAGACCTGTGGTACTACTCACAAAGGAAGTTACTAATGTGTTTTATTTTGATAACTAGACCTGTGGTCCTACTCACAAAGGAAGTTACTAATGTGTTTTATTTTGATAACAAGACCTGTGGTCCTACTCACAAAGGAAGTTACTAATGTGTTTTATTTTGATAACTAGACCTGTGGTCCCACTCACAAAGGAAGTTACTAATGTGTTTTATTTTGATAACTAGACCTGTGGTCCTACTCACAAAGGAAGTTACTAATGTGTTTTATTTTGATAACTAGACCTGTGGTCCTACTCACAAAGGAAGTTACTAATGTGTTTTATTTTGATAACTAGACCTGTGGTTCTACTCACAAAGGAAGTTACTAATGTGTTTTATTTTGATAACAAGACCTGTGGTCCTACTCACAAAGGAAGTTACTAATGTGTTTTATTTTGATAACAAGACCTGTGGTCCTACTCACAAAGGAAGTTACTAATGTGTTTTATTTTGATAACAAGACCTGTGGTCCTACTCACAAAGGAAGTTACTAATGTGTTTTATTTTAATAACAAGACCTGTGGTCCAATAAAAACTTCAATAAGATTTTCTAACCACTGCTCAAATTCATTGTTTTTTTGTTCTATTTATATCAGTGCATGTTTCATGCACCTATACTTGTCTGTAGTCAAAGTTCATTCATTCAGATGTATTTCAGACATGATGAGTTTATCATAACTTAACATGCAGCAGTTTTGTTCAGGTTTGGTTTTTACAATTCAAAACCTGAACAATAGCTAACAACACCACTGAATCTTAAGTTATGATAAACGCATTAAGTTTTGAGTTCAACAAAAGGTGAAAACTTTGAGAAAAAATCAATTGTCAATAACTATCTGAATATGTGATTCACATGAGAGAGGATGATAAAGTTCACACCATAAGCAACAAATGGTGGACACCAAACATTAGCACACTGGTTGCTTTACAACACACAACGAAACACATAACCAGATCATGTGCAAATATGTGCTTCCTTTCTGGTTAAGGTAGTAACCTTACTGTGTCAGCTCACATGAATTATTTCATTTATTTTGCTTTAAAAAAGAAAAAACTGATTTAGTAGTTATTTTGTCTTAAAAAAACAGAAAAATACAGGTTAGATTAATCTGTGTCAGTTGTACAACATTAAAAGTTCTTAAACTATGTAGACTCTTTGTTAAACTAATTAACTGGTTCAGGCATATTCAGTATTCAGTTAGAAAATGTTATCAAAAATGATGCTTCCAGAAAATATTAACCAATTTACTGCTGATCTGCCTTATGGAGTACTGTCCATCCCTGACAGTTTACAGTGTACAATTCATAACAACTGTACACATGTTTAAAGCAGCCACAGTGAAAGGGATAATTTCATATCTCAATACATTCTACTCTTTTGATTCACATACATACTTTTCTTGCATAAAGTTTTATTTTCCGTTTTTCCTGACAACTTTCTTCTACATAACTTCCAGTAGACTGCTGAAAAACTAACTATGTAGATCTTTGTGAGAACCTTACTAAAGAACATGATGATGTAATTATAACCCACATTAAAGTTTGGATGTGAACCTTACTAAAGAACATGATGATGTAATTATAACCCACATTAAAGTTTGGATGTCTTTGTCTCTTCTCATTAACAAAATGTCTTTACACTTTAACAGATTTGATCTAACAATTTTTATTTGACAGCAGTATATATGTGTGTGTGTTTTGTTATAGCAAAGCCACATCGGACTATCTACTGTGTCCTTTGAAGGGAATCGAACCCCCAATTTTAGTTTTGTAAATCCGAAAACTTACCACTGTCCAACTGAAGGATGACAGCAGTATGTAGCAACCAGATTCACATCGTCATAAACACGTTATGAAGACCAAACAAATATTAGATGTCAGTGAGATCTCAATAACATATAACACAAACATGTTTCTAGCACTGAAAAACAAGAAATGTGACATTCTATTGAATCTGAACTCTGAGAATTCAACTGACTTAGTTACTGATAATTAATGCTGTATGAACCTACAATGATCTCCATTATCAAGACATTATTACCAAAACCATTAAAACAATTCTTACACAAATTTGTTTTTACCTTAAATTATGTCTTTTCAGTGTTTCAATTTGAAGGCTTCTCTGGGCCTGAAGAGGTGTTGCTGGGGAAAGTTGTTCACTATCCCTTCCACGAAAGAAACTTGAAAACATCACTCTTTGAATATATCGATGAAAAATAAACAGGATCACGTTTCATTATAATATACCAATACGTTAGTGTTTTACATGCATATACTGTCTAACAATGTGTAAAAATAATATTAAATTTACTGGTAAACATCAAGAAATCTTTTAAGAATGACATCAAATTTACCCTACCTATTTAAAAACTTTCTGTGAACTATTGGATCTATGTCACAGACCTACCAAATCATTACACTGAGCAACCAACTAAGAAACAGTGATGGATCTTTTTAATTATTAACCATGAGAGTGGTTAATAAACCAGATTCAAAGAACATAAAAAGTCACCTTCACACGTTTTCGAACATTGCAAATCAAATAAACACAACATAACCATAAAAAACACGAAAATACTAAATAAAGAAACAAACATAAACAAATGCAAAATTAAAGAAGCCTTACTTATACAACAACTCAAGCCCAAAATAAAACAATACAAAGGAACACCTTTATATCTATATTAATAAATATAATCAAACATCTAAGCACGCCCTCTACATTCCTACACACAATTACACAACCCCCTTCAAACATGTGGTCAGCTATTGGTCAGTTACCTCTTTCTTTCTTTGTGAACCTGACAATGGCCAAAGAAGGTTGAAACATTGTTCACTCCTCTATACAGAATTTTCTCAACCCATACCAGCCATGTTTACATATATATAATTCATTCATTTGTTTTTCATACTGGTCCTTTCTAAGCCTACAGAAAAAGTGGTTATGAATATTTTATTAAAACCTGGAAAAACTTACTAACAAACTTCTGCACAGGTTCTATGGCAATTGTTAAGTTAATTCTTGACAGTAAAAAAGAAATTATCTTTCTTTCATTGTTACTCACCAAGTTTCTCTTTGAAGCCATTCAAGTACTGAAACCTATGGCAAAAACAGTTAGATATACTGTGCCAAAATTATTGCACTGCTACTAAACAAATGAAGGTTGTATGGATATGTTCAAGGATATTCTTGAAAGTCAACATTTCCATTCACTAAAACTAAGTTCTTTACTACCAACACAAATTATTCAAAGCCATTCAAGCACTGTTATACTGGTCAGAAAGGTTTTGTTTCATTAAACATTGTGTAACAGAGTCTCCTGCCTCATGACTGCTGATTAGTTTTACCATAGAAAAATCACTGAATATTTTACCAAAACCTGAACAATAGTAATGAATGTAGTACTGAGTATGAGACAGGGTAGTTCTTAAAGTTAATTCAAGCACCTCTGTTTTTTTTGTTTTTTTTGGTACCAAATAATTTTTCTAAGCCTTTCATTTTCTGCCATTTAAAAACAATGTTTCACTAATGCACATTAATAAGAAAATTTGTGCAACTTATAGCATGTTAATTGGGAACTGCCACATTGAGGATTCATTTCTTAAGTTTGTTAAACACGTGAAACCTCGGGCACAAAACCACCTGGCTCAGTAAATAATGGTTGGGTGGAAAACTCAATGCAGTAATGAACTGCTGAAAAACATGTACATTTAATGGAATACATATTTATATATGTGGCTTCAAATTTCTTCTCAATAAATGGACTTTTAAAATTCTTAAAAACAAGATAATAAATTAATTCAGAAAAGGAGAACAGGGATCATAATAAAATACAGAAACAAAGTGCAAAGACTTTATTTTAAGTTGAATCAAAGTGCAAAGACTTTAATTTTAAGTTGAATCAAAGTGCAAAGACTATTTTAAGCCTAAACTAAGGAATCTAAAAAATAAACAAACTAGACTGGGAATTATTATGTCAAATTGCTGTTTTAACTCCAGTAAAACCTACCAGTAAACATGAAGTCAGAATATGGGTTTATAACTTGAGAAAAGAATATATAAACTATTTCTAGCTTTGTTTATTCACTTTGATCCCCAAAGAGTCCCTAGTTTTAGGCTTGAAAATAGTCTTTGCATTTTGATTTAATCTGTTTCTTTAGTTTTTGAACTAGAGTATGAATAGCATCCATCAGAATAGATTCAAAATGAAAAGCATTTGAAAGAATTGGAGTCAAAGATTGTATATAATTTTGTACTTGGAAATATATCTTCCATTTTAAAGACAATTAGTTTGAGGTAAAAATGAGAAACTAAATTTGTAGAAAAATATGAAATTGTTTTGCAATGAAAATAATTTTAAAAGATTTTACAGTTCCATACCATCCAAAATAAGTTTATAATTAAAGTCAGTGTAACGATCTTACACAGAAACAAAAGTGGTGGAAAGAGCACACCTTATGATATCAACTTCCAAAGATTTAAAGGGAGAAACACAATAAGTACCAATCAGAAATCAGTTTATAACTGACAGTATAGAAACACAAGGTACACGACAACCATGACAAGAACAATTGAAATCATAAAGTGACCTGAAAAATTAAATTAAGGTTTGAAATTAACCACAAATTATAATAATGTGGGAAAAATGCAAATTAGAAAAGTGTTTGAAATCATTTTCAATAGCCACTGATGTCCCACAATTCCAATGTAGAACCTTAAAGTCAGAGATCACAAAAATGTCACATCACAAAAATCTTGTAGTTAAAAGATCTAATGTGTTTATACCACCTTAGTAATTATTCTAATTTGTACTGAGTTAGTACAGATTTGGTAACAACCATGTTGGACTTCCACTATAAAATAAACTGTCTAGTAGCGAAGAAGAAACATTGCATGGATAATATCATTTATCATAAGCAGCCTTAGTGCTTTGTGAGAACTACAAACTACGCTTCTTTATATTTGTTTACAAGAGTAATTGCTCTTATCCATTAAACCACTAAAGTTTTATCAACACCACTCCTTTAACTTAATGTTATTTTCACAGTTGAGACAAGTTCATAAGTGCTAAATCACATACAATTTAATTAAATGTATGACTGGAAACAGCTTTGACATTCATTTTATTACTGTTACATTTCACTTTTACATCAATAACAGAGAGTTTGTTTCTTTTGAGTTTCATGCAAAACTACACAAGAGCTATCTGCACTAGACATTCATAATTTATCAGTGTAAGACTAGAGGGAAGGCAGCTAGTCATCACCACCCACCAATAACTTATGGGCTACTCTTTTACCAGTGAATTATAGGATTGACCATTACATTATGACACTCCTGCTGCTGAATGGGCAAGCACGTTTCATGTTATGAGGATTTGAAAACCTGCAATCTTCAGATTACGAGTCAAGTGCCCTAATCTGGTCATGCTGAGCCTAATAATAGTGAGAATCTGAAATTTATTCACCATAACTATGCAAGGTGTTGAAAAATAATTAACATAACCATATTTATTTATTTCTTATCCAACTGTACAATAATGACAACAAACTTAAATTTTCAGCTCATTTTCCCAAGAAATGTTTTTGTAATTCATGATGATGAGAAACTCACTTGAAGTAAAAATGAATTCTCAAGATAGATGGTATGGGTATTAAAAGTTTAATTAAAATAAAATACAGAACAACGTTTCGACGGAAGGGACTTTTGCTATCTCTGTATTGGGTTCTTTGTTTTACACGATTCATTAGAAACCAAACAAGCGTCATAAACGTTTTGTCTAACTTCCTTAACTCGCAGTAGTACCCAAATTGACAATCTTGAGAGTCGTTGGCCTTAGTAACCTTAACCAAATTAGCAGAAATTACAAAATGAAAAAATAACAAAAGAACGAATAATTAACACCCAAATATAACAAAAGTTAAATATATCTAAAGTTTAAAAGTTCAAATCTGGGGCCTACTTTTCCAAAAAATCCTCACTCAGTTAGGCCACAAACTTTCCATCGATGATTGGTAGTAATAGATTATTATCACTGATTAATAACATATCAGAACATGTAAGTGAAAAAAATATTTCAACGTTACTCAGAATCCTGTGCAATTGAACACTTCTCATGCGAATCATATACGCATATGTTGTTACTAATCGTTTCTTGGAGGGATAGTTTATATATTTCATAATAAGCCTATAAAATATTTTATCAAAAATAAGTGTGTTTTCTTATAACAAAGCCACATCAGGCTATCTGCTGAGTACACCGAAGGGGAATCGAACGCCTGATTTTAGTGTTGTAAATCCATAGACTTACCGCTGTACTAGCGGGGAACTTATCAAAAATAAATATGTTAACAAAGTAAATTATTGTATTTGTTAAAAATTCAATACTATCGTAAAATTCCTTATTTCTATAGTACTTTGTCCTCTTTCTGGAAGGTATATGTCTAAATAGATACAATTATGTACTCCGAAGATTAAAAGGTATTGTTTCGTATGTTTTTAATTGTGAAATTTTAAATGTCTGATTAATTTGATTGTTCAGGGTTTGTTTTATTTGAACGAAAAGCTACACAATCGGCTTTCTGCGCTTTGCTCATTGCGGGAATTAAACTTCAAAATTTAGCGCTATAATTACAATTATAATATCAGAAACTTCCGACTAAGACACCAGAGGAGGGAGCAAGATCTGATAGTTTGAATTGTTAGATTCTTCAGAACGTAAATCCAAAGTTTGTATAAATCGTAGTCCATACGTACTCTAAATTTTGAAGATGTGGGTTAAATAATACCAGCCCAATATTTAGCAATATTTGTTTTTGACTCGTCATCTTCCCTCTAGTCCATAAGTTCAAAATTAGGGAAGGCTATTCGGAAACAGCTAGTTCTTTGTTCAGCTTTGTGCAAATATTTAGAAACAAACACATCCGAGATTTTAAAGGATAATGGTCTCTCTGTGGGATAGCGGTACGTTTACATAGTTACAACGCTAATATTTGTGGTTCGATTCCTTGCGGACATAGAAAATAGCTCAATGTGACTTTGCCCTGAAAAACAAAAACATTTAAAGGATAATATAATATTTAGTTCACATTTTAAACACATTAAATATTGGTTTCGAGCTTTTAGTGTTCCTTATGTAAGACACCAATTTTTTTATTTTTTGTTAATTACCAGAAAGCTGCACAATGGACTACCTTTAATATTATCATCCTAAAGATCAACTTTTGAATTTTAGCTATATAAGCCTGAAGGCTTATCTCAGAGCTACCATGGACTAAGACGTTAAATTAACCAATATAAAGATGTAGTAATTTTGTCGAATAAAGAAATTTTAAGTTGAAAATATATTTAATAATTTAATAAGAATACATTGTTATAAGACACAATTTTTTACTATCCTAATTTAAATGTTAGTTAGAGGGAGGAATAAGAATGTTCAGATGAAACTAATCCGCCAGTGTCTAAAACGAAGATTAGATTATAAATACAAATGAGTTAGTTAGATGGTTGAGTAAGTTCCCTGTGAAAGAGTGAAGCAACAAGAAAATACAGAGTTGTTTCCTGGCAAAAGAACGAGCCATCATTGTATATTTACACAGGGGCAGTCTTAATTGTTCTGCTCCCCCGGACAGAATTCAGTAAAATGAGATCCCATAATGAGAAGAAAACTCAGAACTATAGTGAAAGGTATATCGTCGGTGGCCTTTCCATGTGTGGAGCACTGGGCATTTGCCAAATTAAATAAGGTTTGGTTTTAGTTTGGTTTTTTAAATTTTGCGTAAAGTTACACGAGGGCTATCTGCCCTAGCCGTCCTTAATTTAGCAGTATATTTGTTTGTTTGTTTAGAATTAAGCACAAAGCTACACAATGGACTATCTGTGCTCTGCCCACCACGGTATGGAAACCCAGTTTTATTTCTAAGTCCGCAGACATACCACTGTGCCACTGGGGGGGCTTTAGCAGTGTAAGACTAGAGGAAGCCAGCTAATCATCACCACCCACCGGCAACTCTTGGACTACTCTTTTACCAACGAATAGTGGGATTGACCATTACATTATAAGGCCCCACGGCTGAGAGGTCGAGCGTGTTTGGTTTGGCTAAATAAGTAACACTCAGTTATGACGAGAAAACCCACTTGTAGAGAAAAAATATATATGTAAAAACGGCTGGTTTGGGTTGAGAAAATTTATTTATGTAGAGGAGCGAACAACACTGCCTATGTATATACGCTTTTGAATCTGTGTTAACTATTGCATATATTAAGTCACTTTTTACAAGTTGATTTTCATATACGTACAGTGCAAATAGCGTGAAAGCGAACGTAATACAGAGTTTTCGGGGCAGCCTATCCATATTTGTGAATGATGAAGGGATGACACCTAACAACCACGCAGGCTTTGATAAACTCAATTACAGTACTTAAATAACATAACGTTAAAAAATATATGAATATGATGACGGTAATAATAATAAATAAGCTAATACGTTAGTGTGAAATAATAAATATATAATATCAGAAAATATTACGTCCTTTATTATTTGCTTAATTTTATTATTT
The DNA here is from genome assembly GCF_004210375.1 of Tachypleus tridentatus. NCBI lineage: Eukaryota > Metazoa > Arthropoda > Merostomata > Xiphosura > Limulidae > Tachypleus > Tachypleus tridentatus. The sequence continues at coordinate 120,111,780 of NC_134834.1, read as the reverse complement.
ATTTAATTTGTTATTTAATTTTAACAGCACCAGCTTCTCGAAATTGTTATACGTCTATCCAGCTACTTCTGGCTTCAAAATGTTTTTCTTAATTGAGAAAACGCCCTCTACATTTGTACTTGGTAGAATGGGCATACTGAAGTAAAGAAAAAGAGATTTAAAAGTCGGTGAGAGTCTAAATAAAAATATTCAAAGCTTGTGATTAAAAAAAAAAAAAATGGAAGGAAGCATTTCCTTAACCATCAAATCGGTTACGAGTGCATTTATTCTACATTAGCCAACCCTCAAGGCGCTAACAGCAGTGAAGGTTCCAAACATTTGTTGTTCTGTTTCATTTTCTCTTACCGAAAATATGAGCCCATGTGTTTGATGCTTCAAATGACGTTTGGTTGATGAGTTTACCTCCGTCTTCTCTTTTGATACACAGTTAAAAACTTCTGAGTTTCGGGAAATCTTTGTAACTAATTTGTTTTCTTAGATTAAAATATACTTTCTCACTGTAAATATTATCTTTTGACAAAGAACAATTAACACTGCAACAAAACCTTTTGAGACTGGGATTCTCTTGCACTTCCAACAAATTCAAAATAGTTGGGGTCCAGCATAGCCAAGTGGTTAAGGCACTCGACTCGTTATCCGAGGGTCGCGAGTTCGAATCCCTATCACACCAAACATGCTCGCCCTTTCAGCTGTGGGGGCGTTGTAATGTACGATCAATCCCACTATTCGTTGGTAAAAGAGTAGCCCAAGAGCTGGCGGTAGGTGGTGATGACTACTTGCTTTCTCTCTAGTCTTACACTGCTAAATTAGGGACGGCTAGCGCAGATAACCCTTGTGTAACTTTGCACGAAATTCAAACCAAAATAGTTTTTTTATGTGAATACATAAAACAGTTTCAATTCTGAAAAAATACGTTCACGGCAGGAGCTGCATCGTGGACACTTTTTATTGTTTTCATAAGTAAAATATAACGTAAGTACAATTATATACAATATATTATATAAGATATAAAATTATATGTTAATATATTACCAGCGAAAGTACCTGTTTCCATTATCGGGAAGTGCTAAAGTTAGTCTATAAATTTAAATTAATTAATGAACTTTAAAATGGTTCATTGTATTCCACCAATGGTGTCACTCAGAGTGTTTTGTTTGTTTGTTTGGTAATTTCGCACAAAGCTACTCGAGGGCTATCTGTGCTAGCCGTCCCTAATTTAGCAGTGTAAGACTAGAGGGAAGGCAGCTAGTCATCACCACCCACCGCCAACTCTTGGGCTACTCTTTTACCAACGAATAGTGGGATTGACCGTCACATTATACACCCCCACGGCTGGGAGGGCGAGCATGTTTAGCGCGACGCGGGCGCGAACCCGCGACCCTCGGATTACGAGTTGCACGCCTTACGCGCTAGGCCATGCCGGGCCAGTCACTCAGAGCTAAACCTCTGAGCTTAATAAAACGACCGATTACCGCGAAAAGTAATTGTTGACCATTTTGGTCCTACTAAGAGACAATCAACAATAACATACTCGTATAGTAAATCTACATTTTTATTATTTAAGTTATGTCACATTTTGAAATATGAATGATTACTTTATAACAATTTAATTTAGAATATCCTGCTTGTGAAATAACATTTACCATCATCATTATTCATGTTTAATAGTTTCACTTTGAGTTAACTTCCTGATAAAGCATGTTTTAATACAATTTACAGCTTTTACAGTAAAACAGATTAGTTTTAGAACAAGTACAACGTTTCAATCACTCGTGCGAACATTATCAAGTAAACAAGTTTTTACAGTAATGTGTATGTGTTTTCTTACAGTAAAGCCACATCAGGCTATCTGCTGTGTCCACCGAGGGGAATCGAGCCCCTGATTTTAGTGTTGTAAATTTGTAGACTTACCGTTGTCCCAGTGGGGATATTTTTATAGTAAAGAACGTTTTAGTATGTAAATCAACATTCAACAACCTACATAAATTCTATAATTGATTGCTGTTACTTATTCATGTAAATATCAATTCGCGTAAATTTTCAGATAATTTATGTATGGCTGAACAAACAAACAAAAACAAAGGTGAATAAATTTGTAAAAAATTGGGAATATTTTATGCAAAATATTTACATAAGCTTAGGAATGCATAAGGAATTAACGGTCAAAGGTATATGGAAATGTTCCTGAGTATTTGTTAAACTTGTTGGATTGTTTGATATTATTAATAAAGTTTCTTTGACTTTCCTTCTGTTATTGTCGGGCTTACGGTTTAGTATTGTGACGTTCTGTTCAGAAGAAACTGTGTTTATTTTTTTACTCGTATGCTCATGGACTTTGAACCCGTCACACCAAACATGCTCGCCTTTTCAGTCGGGGGGCGTTATAACGTGACGGTCAATCCCACTATTCGTCGGTAAAAGAGTAGCCTAATAGTTGACGATGGGTGGTGATGACTTCCCTTTCCTCTAGTCTTACACTACTAAATTAGAGGACGAGCATATTAAGGGGCAAGCATATTTGGTGCGACGGGGATCCTAATCCTCGACCCTCAGATTACGAGTCGAACGTCTTAGCCCACTTGGCCATGATGGATCACCTATCTAGACAGACTCTCGACATGATCCAATATGTTTTCCATGGTTTCTCCTCCCCTTCAATTTTCGAGTTACAATTTTTTCTTCCTTCATATCGTGTCCAAGAAACTCCAACCGTCTTTTTATTATGTTAGTATTAATATTCACTAGCTTCCTTCAGTTTGTTTTGGTTTGTTTGTTTTGGAATTTCGCACAAAGCTACTCGAGGGCTATCTGTGCTAGCCGTCCCTAATTTAGCAGTGTAAGACTAGAGGGAAGGCAGCTAGTCATCACCACCCACCGCCAACTCTTGGGCTACTCTTTTACCAACGAATAGTGGGATTGACCGTAACATTATAACGCCTCCACGGCTGGGAGGGCGAGCATGTTTGGCGCGACTCGGGCGCGAACCCGCGACCCTCAGATTACGAAGCGCACGCCTTAACGCGCTAGGCCATGCCAGGCCTTAGCTTCCTTCAGCAACCTGATGTTAACAATATTGATATATCATAAAAATAATAAAAAATAACAGATACAAACTTACAGTAATAAAGTTGTAATTTATCTATCAAAATTATTTTTTTTGTTTGCGCGTTCTTGACACAGGTGTAATTCAGTTCTTTGTTGGTGTTTTGCTTTTTTTATTCACCTTTATACATACAATCTCAAGTTTTACATTTTCAACAGGGGGCTGCATATTTAATCAAATTTTTATATTTTAGGCTTAACTGTAAGTGGTGTTAAAGAGGACGTAGGGTAATTGTAAGATTGAGTTAGGTGGAAAGTGAGTTATTTTTTCTATTTCGCTTTTAGTTTTTATGGAACATATGCAAAGAAGTTTAAACCTAGACCGTATTACTCATGTTTTCTTAAGATTTCTGACAAATTGACATAGCCTTTTCAAAATTCAAATCATTTTCGGTTGTTAAACTTATAAATAATTTTGTATTTGATTCACTCTGAAAAGAAAGAACTACAGCACATATAACTTAAGTTACAATATATAGGCCTACAAAATGACAATTTAGTTCAGCTTGATATTTGCAGTGATGCTAAGTATAAAAATCATATGTGATGGTTTTTTATTTTAATTTATTTTTGTGATTGTAAAATCACTAAATCATTTTACTTCAATTTTAAATTGTAAATGGAACTTGATTGGAAAACATCGTTATGGTGTGAATGCTTTTTTGTAGGTGATAGAACTGATTATAATTAATTATACTTGTGACATATGACCTTAGCATGCGTATTAGCATGACTCATGGGCATATGATGTCTTAAACTCTAAAGTGCTTATTTAATCAGTTCATTTGGGTTTTTCTAAAACAAGTTTCAACTCTGCCTTATCGTTTTTGATATTATTGGCTTTGCTGTAATTTGCTTAAATATTGTATTTTGATCTAAACATTAGTTATTATATTGTTTATATTAATAATACTATCTTTAGTAATAGTTCATGTAGCTTCTACATGATACAGACCACTACTGGCAAAAACGGTAATGATACAGTTTAGTAAATTTGAAAGTTATGATTGGAGATTTATATGCTTAAATAGATAACATATATTGACCAGTCAGCATAAAACCATTAAAAAGCAAAAACCATGACAATCATAAGATTATAAATTAGTATTTCATAATAAAACTGATTTTATTAAATGGAGTTTATATTTAAAATTTACAAGAAACGTTTGTATGCTAAGTTGCACTGAGAAGAGAATTTTCCCATCTAATGTGTTAAACTGGTTTTATAACTAAGATTTCTGTTCTTCAGACTTCATTAAGATAGATGACTAATGGGAGTGCAACACTGGACCTGAATTTTGTTGAATATCTAATCTGAAGTTGTTAAAAATAAATTGGAAATTTGTATAAGCATTAATTTCATGAAATTTGTTCTGTTGAAGGCAGGATAACAGACTTGTTAATACCAGTCATAAGTAGGCCTAATTGATAATGAAGTTACCTTAAGTAACTTACAAGAATATCTTAATCAACCCTGTAGCCATATATATATTATAACTCAACATACTAGGTATATTTTCAAGAAATTTATCAAGCCCTTAGTGTAAGCCTCAAGATCTATTGCATATAAAAAAACAATTTTTTAAATTAAGTATTTAAGGTAAAGGTTCCTCAAAATACTAATTTTTTTTATTACAGCAGTTTTCGTAGAATAATTTCTAGATCTTCCTAAGTAAACACCACAAGGTTTTTAGTAAGAGGGAGAAACTTTGTACTTCATTTCATATTTTCTCTAAGTTTGGTAAAATAATTTCCAGTGAAAGATGAGAAACATAAAAATGCTTTTTCTACAAGAATGGAGATTGCAACAGACAGTAACAGTTATCTTAAGAGCTATAAGTCTCTTTCATCAAATGCTTTCAATTAAGTTCCAAGTTTTTGATATTTATATTTTAATTTATTGTGTCCATCACACCTGAAGGGAACCTATTCCAAAGGTTATTCTGTTAGAGAAATAAATACGTCTTAGCTGAAGATGACTCCTACCCTGCCATAGTTTGTGCATACCCTTGTCCTACCATTTTAACCATTAAATACCAAAAAAAAAATGATACATGAACACTACCAATTCTCTTAACTATTTTACTATGGACTTTGTGTAACATACATGAGTTTGTCTACACATTTGCACATGTTAAGTATTTGCCCTATAACTTTATACAGCTTGTATATCTTCACAAAATTTGGTAAACCTTTAGTAAAGATTACAAGTATTTTGTACACAAAAACTCAGATTTTTAATGAAATATTTTTATTAAAGATTTGTTTCTGAAAATAGTTTATTTCATTACTATTCTGAGTGCAAAGTAATTCCATGTTATAATTAAAAACTATACTTCATCCCAAAATTCTCAGATGTTATTTGCATAATCTCTTAAACCTCCTATACACATATCAAGTATTTGTTTTCGAAAATACTTTGTTTTGTTGTTCTTTTCTACCCTAACTGTGGAGTCTGCCACTTGACCGATGACCAACCTCATAACCATCATAAAAAAATTAGAAAATATAAATGGTGTTTTTTTCATGATTGAATGACTACATATAACATGAAACTACAAATGTTTAGTCTAAGTAGCTTAAATCTCATAAAACTAAATGTTTATATTAACCTTACAGTCATGCCTACCTGACACTACATAACTTGCATTGACACAGTGCATGTGCATTCATGCTATGTATCCAGTAATATAAAACTGACCTTTAGTCTTCCTTATCTTGGCTGTGTTTTAGTGGACTTGTATTTTGTAATATACAGTCTCATTTCAATTATTATTACATATATATGTATATTATTACTATTTAGAAATAAATTGTTAACCTAATTTTTTTAAATATAGAATAATAAATCAAGAAGTGAACTAAATAATTATCTCTTCTCACCACAACTTTTGAACTCGGTTGTTGTTGGACATAGGTTTTTAAGCCTTTTAAAATTTTGCACATGGAAGGTATATATATTTTTTTAATATGCAGTTGAACAACCAAAACATCATAAATAACTATGTTGATACCACAGAATTCTACTATAATTTATTGAACTTAGTAACTAAGAGGTATTTAGATACTAAAAAATATGAAACTCTGAACAAACTAAAGACACTACTTACCTTCTTGAAAACTTTGTTTCATAGAATATGGTAGCCTTTTAACAGAGTAAGATAACTGAGGTAACCTCTGTGGATACATTCTAACCTGTTGATTGATTATTCACGTGCCATATATTAAAAGTACACAAGGGACCATTTCCAAAAATGGAAAGAGGTGAACATGAGTTTGTTTGATTCAGTACATAAGTCATATGTCAGTGAAATAAAGAGATATGAAGTTCTTATTTTATATTCTAGCTTGTTAATATTGAAAATTTGAGTTTCCCATTTATACAAGACTACAAACTTGGTATTTTGACATGGCAAACATCTAATTTTAAACAGTGCTGCATTCAACATACCTCATGAATTGCAAAAAAACTGATATTTTGGTGTGTTATTTTATTATTTACTTTTAAACTCGGAAATTAACTGATATATAATATTAAAGTTTGAATTATCTACAATTTTATTCAAATCGTGCTGACATAAATTCATAAAATAATAGGTAATAAAATTTTGAATGCACGACCTTTGACTTGTGACCCATCGTAAAAGGGTTAACAGACTTAAACACGCCAATAAGATCTCTTCTAATGCTTTTTTTTTCAAGAGAAAATAAATATATAGTTCTCGTCCTATCCTTGTTTAGCAATCTTTCTATTTTTAATCTTATTAGTAGCCTCTGAACCTTATCTGACAATTCATTGTGATTTTTAATGCAAGTAGTCCAAACCTAAACAGTGTTTCAAATGAGTCCTAATAAATGACCTGTATGATAATTATATCCTCGACTTGAATTTTCTTTATTTTTGTAAAATCAACCTAAAATTGCATGTTTGTACCACTAAAAATGTCATGTTGTTTAAAAGTGACCAATGAAAAACCAGTATCTGTTAAGATGGTGGTCCTTCCTGTTGTACTTTTAAATTCTGATGAATCACATGCATTACTTTATGATACTTAAAACAATTTAATAAGAGTTTTCAAGTGGCCCGGCATGGCCAAGCTTGTTAAGGCGTGCGACTCGTAATCTGATGGTCGCGGGTTTGAATACCCGTTGCGCCAAACTTGCTCACCCTTTCAGCTGTGGGGGCATTATAATGTGATGGTCAATCCCACTATTTGTTGGTAAAAGAGTAGCCCAAGAGTTGGCGGTGGGTGGTGATGACTAGCTGCTTTCCCTTTAGTCTTACACTACTAAATTAGGGATGGCAAGCACAGATAGCCCTCGAGTAGCTTTGTGGGAAATTCAAAAAACAAACAAACAAGAGTTCTCAACACTAGCCCAGAGATGACGTATCTGTAACGTTAATATGAGCTCTGTTAGTAACAGCCCTCGGTTTTCTTCTCTTAAACTGATTTTGGATACTGTGGGCTAACCTACCTGCTGCACACACAGAAATGTGTTTTTATGTACCACTTGATCAAAGTCATACAAAATGTACATGAATATCTTCAATGTAAACAATTATGCAAGGTTTACTCCTAATAAAGCTAAGTTGTATAATATTGTATTCAAGTAGAAGTGGAGCTATAACAGATGGTGGTTAAAAACTTTCTTAGAAACTATAATACAAGTGCATCCAGTACTAGAAGTTAGTAATGAAATTATTTGAATTCCAACATGTTTAATATACTCTTTTGCATATATATTTTTCTTAAGTAGTACTGTTTCTAAATCAGTTGTAGTTTTATAAAGCAAAATGTTTCTGTGGTTTAGTTATTCACTTGTAGTAGTTGTATCTGTTAAATGGTTATATTGGGATTTGCTTATAAACATTGGTAGTAGTTGTTACTGTTAATTGTGTAGGTTTTAATAAACTTGTAAACATTGGTAGTAGTTGTAACTGTTAATTGTGTATGTTTTGATTTACTTATTATAAACATTGGTAGTAGTTGTAACTGTTAATTGTGTATGTTTTGATTTACTTATTATAAACATTGGTAGTAGTTGTAACTGTTAATTGTGTATGTTTTGATTTATTTATTGTAAACATTGGTAGTAGTTGTAACTGTTAATTGTGTATGTTTTGATTTACTTATTATAAACATTGGTAGTAGTTGGAACTGCTAATTGGTTATATTTTTATTTATTTATTATAAACATTGGTAGTAGTTGTAACTGGTAATTGTGTATGTTTTGATTTATTTATTGTAAACATTGGTAGTAGTTGTAACTGTTAATTGTGTAGGTTTTGATAAACTTATTATAAACATTGGTAGTAGTTGTAACTGCTTATTGTGTAGGTTTTGATAAATAAAACACTATGAAATGCTTCAGTTCAGCACCAACCAGTTATACAAAGTATACATCTATACTATCTGTTTTCAACACAACAGTATCTTTATCACACCATCTTGTTTCAGTACTTTTGAGTGTCCAGATTATGAAAGTAAGGGTTTAACACCCCTTTCTCCCTGGTTCTGGTGCATCTGTTGGCAGAAACACACTTGTATCTTGATGTTTGAAGAAAGTAAACAGGAGTGTACATTCCCAGAAAGTGAAGGTCTCAGCACCCTGTATAACTTGTATTTTCACTCTAATAGGACATTAGTTCCAACTTTGGTGTCATGAAATATTAATTGAAAACTGTTTATATCCAAGAAGAATTGAGTGTAACTTAAAAGTTACTTCAGTTGTAAATATCTCAGTAAGGATTTTAAAAGTTACAGTCATTTGTGGTGTAAGTTTTAACTGTTACATTACTTCAGTCCTCAGTATATTGTAGTCAGAATGGAAGTTTTAATTGTTACATTACTTCAGTCCTCAGTATATTGTAGTTAGAATGGAAGTTTTAATTGTTACATTACTTCAGTCCTCAGTCCTCAGTATATTGTAGTTAGAATGGAAGTTTTAATTGTTACATTACTTCAGTCCTCAGTATATTGTAGTTAGAATGGAAGTTTTAATTGTTACATTACTTCAGTCCTCAGTATATTGTAGTTAGAATGGAAGTTTTAATTGTTACATTACTTCAGTCATCAGTATATTGTATTTAGAACATATTAACTGTTACATTACTTCAGTCCTCAGTATATTGTAGTTAGAATGGAAGTTTTAATTGTTACATTACTTCAGTCCTCAGTATATTGTAGTTAGAATGGAAGTTTTAACTGTTACATTACTTCAGTCCTCAGTATATTGTAGTTAGAATGGAAGTTTTAACTGTTACATTACTTCAGTCCTCAGTATATTGTAGTTAGAATGGAAGTTTTAATTGTTACATTACTTCAGTCCTCAGTATATTGTAGTTAGAATGGAAGTTTTAATTGTTACATTACTTCAGTCCTCAGTATATTGTAGTTAGAATGGAAGTTTTAATTGTTACATTACTTCAGTCCTCAGTATATTGTAGTTAGAATGGAAGTTTTAATTGTTACATTACTTCAGTCCTCAGTATATTGTAGTTAGAATGGAAGTTTTAACTGTTACATTACTTCAGTCCTCAGTATATTGTACTTAGAACATATTAATTGTTACATTACTTTAGTCATCAGTATATTGTATTTAGAACATATTAACTGTTACATTACTTCAGTCCTCAGTATATTGTAGTTAGAATGGAAGTTTTAATCGTTACATTACTTCAGTCATCAGTATATTGTACTTAGAACATATTAATTGTTACATTACTTCAGTCATCAGTATATTGTATTTAGAACATTTTAATTGTTACATTACTTCAGTCATCAGTATATTGTATTTAGAACATATTAATTGTTACATTACTTCAGTCATCAGTATATTGTTGTTAGAACATATTAACTGTTACATTACTTCAGTCCTCAGTATATTGTAGTTAGAATGGAAGTTTTAATTGTTACATTACTTCAGTCATCAGTATATTGTACTTAGAACATATTAATTGTTACATTACTTCAGTCATCAGTATATTGTATTTAGAACATTTTAATTGTTACATTACTTCAGTCATCAGTATATTGTATTTAGAACATATTAATTGTTACATTACTTCAGTCATCAGTATATTGTTGTTAGAACATATTAATTGTTACATTACTTCAGTTATCAGTATATTGTAATCATAATGCGAGTGTTGACTGAGATGAATTCACTTTGTTCTCAATATCATAGTTACAATTTAGGTTTCTTTTATCTTTGAGTAGAATATTTTGAAAATATTTAATTTGTCTACTGTTCCTAAAATTGGTGTTTCTCAGTTGAAAAGTGTTTGTTTTGTATCGTTAAAAAATATTTATGATTTTTTAAATATACCTGTTTGTTTTTTTAAATTTCTGATGTATTTCATGTTAAAAGAAATGTATTCTTTAGAATGTTAATACAGTTTATGATGTTCATTAATTAATTTTATTTGTTGGATTTGTTCTTGTGATTTTACTTTCAGTAAGTAAATTTTTTGAATTGTAAAACCCAACAAGAAGTACATTTACAGTAAACTTCCAGTTGTTAAATAAAATATGAGAATGAAGTGTTACAAGGTGTTCCAACTCTTGGTATAAGTTAGGAAGTGTTGTAACTATAGAGCACCAGCCAGTGAAAAAATCGTAAAGTTGAAATATGTAGTTGTGATGTATCTTTAAAAAAGATACAGTGTATAATACACCCCTCTTATTGTTGTGGTAGTTGGAAAGTAGAATTAGATAATTTAATTTCTTACTGACTGACTCATTTATACAGTAGGTATGTGAACCTGACCATATATATTAAACAAAAGTTCTGTGATATATGCATACTGTATTTTTTCAGATCTAAATACTGTAAATAATTACTAAACAAATGTTTAATTTATGCAGTAAATAATTAAAGAGGTTAAGTGTTAGGATGATAACATATAATTACTTCCATAAGTAATTAGGGTTGGCACAATACTAGGGTTAAAGTTTTTGAAACAACAGACTTTCAGAGCAGTTTGAGAAATTAATACCAACATAAGTGTTTCATGTCAGTAACTAGTCTGAACATGTTTGTTATATCATACGTATTATGTTTTATAGGTTGTGCATCTACAAAACCTAATTAGTGTGTATATGAAGAAGTGCCAAGACGAAAGGTCCAATTTGTAACGAGCCTCGAGTGTGAAGTTTGGAACGTGATCATGATATATCTACTCTGAGGGTGTTATAAGGAATTACACATCGGAACAATGCCAGTTCCATCAGGACCAGCAACTGTTCCTGACCACGTAAACCAAGAAAGTCCTGACCCACGTTTTTCCAATGCAGCTTGTGGTATTCGTGACGTGTGGGCCTGCAATTTGGAAGATGAATTCAAGGTTATTCGACAGGTCATCCAAAAGTACAACTATGTTGCCATGGTGAGGATTCTTTAGATAATTTACATTAACAGTTATTGTCCCAATAAATTAATAAATTATATATAACCATCTCATAGTGTTGTTAATTTCAGAAGTTTATGAACCATTAAAAGTTATTGTATTAGAAGAGTATTATTTATATAAATATTATATAGTTTTTCATAATCATAAGATGTTTCCTTGATGATTCTTCATGGTTAGTATTATAAGTCTGTTTTAGTTATGTATTTAAAATTTCTATACTTTCTTCATTCTGATTGAAGTAAGTTAATGAACATTGGATAGTACTTCTGACACCAAAATAGACAAGAAAACAGCAAAATAATCTCAAGCCATTTATGTAACTAAGTAACATATTGTTAGAAGTGGATAATTTGATCACTGATTAACCCTTTCTCGATGGGTCACAGGTCAAAGGCCATGTTATCATGCTTGATGACTTGCATTCAAAATTTTATTAAACTTCTATTTTATAAATTTATGTCAATAAGTTTTGAATCAAATTGTAGATTATAATTCAAACTTTAATATCATATATGAGTTAATTTCTTAATTTAAAAGTAAATATTAAAATAACATAAATTTTAGTGAGTCATGTGGTATGTTGAATGCAGAACTGTTTAAGATTAGATGTTTTTGTTGTCAAAATACAGGTCTGCAATTCCTCTTCTAAATCCCTTGGGGCTAATTGTGTTTCGAAATTAGGAATTTTTCAGATTTTAGAAGAAATGTATCACCCCCATAGGGTTTAGAGCAGCACCCCATAATCAAACATTAATACTGCAACAAAAACATATTAATACTCACACTAAGTGGATTAGATAAAGACTACAACTACTACTACAGTATATTTATCAAGTAATATACTGATAAATTGTGGGATAATTACAGACCATACATTATATAAAACATTTTTAACAATAACATATTAATAGTGACACTAAGTGGATGAGATAAAGACTACAACTACTACTACAGTATATTTATAAAGTAATATACTGATAAATAGTGGGATAATTACAAACCATACATTATCTAAAACATTTCCAACAAAAACATGTTAATACTCACACTAAGTGGATTAGATAAAGACTACAACTACTACTACAGTATATTTATAAAGTAATATACTGATAAATAGTGGGATAATTACAGACTATATGTTATCTAAAACATTTCTAAGAAAAACATATTAATACTCACTAAGTGGATTAGATAAAGACTACGACTACTAATACAGTATATTTATAAAGTAATATACTGATAAATTGTGGGATAATTACAGACAATACATTATTTAAAACATTTCCAACAAAAACATATTAATACCGACACTAAGTGGATTAGATAAAGACTACAACTACTAATACAGTGTATTTATAAAGTAATATACTGATAAATAGTGGGATAATTACAGACCATACATTATCTAAAACATTTCGAACAAAAACATATTAATACCGACACTAAGTGGATTAGATAAAGACTACTACTACAGTATATTTATAAAGTAATATACTGATGAATAGTGGGATAATTACAAACCATACATTATCTAAAACATTTCCTACAAAAACATATTAATTCTCACTAAGTGGATTAGATAAAGACTACAACTACTACTACAGTATATTTATAAAGTAATATACTGATAAATAGTGGGATAATTACAGACCATACATTATCTAAAACATTTCTAACAAAACATATTAATACTGACACTAAGTGGATTAGATAAAGACTACAACTACTACTACAGTATATTTATAAAGTAATATACTGATAAATAGTGGGATAATTACAGACCATACATTATCTAAAACATTTCTAACAAAAACATATTAATACTGACACTAAGTGGATTAGATAAAGACTACAACTACTACTACAGTATATTTATAAAGTAATATACTGATAAATAGTGGGATAATTACAGACCATACATTATCTAAAACATTTCCAACAAAAACATATTAATACTCACTAAGTGGATTAGATAAAGACTACAACTACTACTACAGTATATTTATAAAGTAATATACTGATAAATAGTGGGATAATTACAAACCATACATTATCTAAAACATTTCCAACAAAAACATATTAATTCTGACACTAAGTGGATTAGATAAAGACTACAACTACTACTACAGTATATTTATAAAGTAATATACTGATAAATAGTGGGATAATTACAGACAATACATTATCTAAAACATTTCCAACAAAAACATATTAATTCTGACACTAAGTGGATTAGATAAAGACTACAACTACTACTACAGTATATTTATAAAGTAATATACTGATAAATAGTGGGATAATTACAGACAATACATTATCTAAAACATTTCCAACAAAAACATATTAATTCTGACACTAAGTGGATTAGATAAAGACTACAACTACTACTACAGTATATTTATAAAGTAATATACTGATAAATAGTGGGATAATTACAGACAATACATTATCTAAAACATTTCCAACAAAAACATATTAATACTCACACTAAGTGGATTAGATAAAGACTACAACTACTACTACAGTGTATTTATAAAGTAATATACTGATAAATAGTGGGATAATTACAAACCATACATTATCTAAAACATTTCCAACAAAAACATATTAATACTCACTATGTGGATTATATAAACACTATTACTACTACTACAGTGTATTTATAAAGTAATATACTGATAAATAGTGGGATAATTACAAACCATACATTATCTAAAACATTTCCAACAAAAACATATTAATTCTGACACTAAGTGGATTAGATGAAGACTACAACTACTACTACAGTATATTTATAAAGTAATATACTGATAAATAGTGGGATAATTATAAACCATACATTATCTAAAACATTTCCAACAAAAACATATTAATACTCACTAAGTGGATTAGATAAAGACTACAACTACTACTACAGTATATTTATAAAGTAATATACTGATGAATAGTGGGATAATTACAAACCATACATTATCTAAAACATTTCCAACAAAAACATGTTAATACTCACACTAAGTGGATTAGATAAAGACTACAACTACTACTACAGTATATTTATAAAGTAATATACTGATAAATAGTGGGATAATTACAGACTATATGTTATCTAAAACATTTCCAACAAAAACATATTAATACTGATACTAAGTGGATTAGATGAAGACTACAACTACTACTACAGTATATTTATAAAGTAATATACTGATAAATAGTGGGATAATTACAAACCATACATTATCTAAAACATTTCCAACAAAAAAACATATTAATTCTGACACTAAGTGGATTAGATAAAGACTACAACTACTACTACAGTATATTTATAAAGTAATATACTGATAAATAGTGGGATAATTACAGACTATATGTTATCTAAAACATTTCCAACAAAAACATATTAATACTGATACTAAGTGGATTAGATGAAGACTACAACTACTACTACAGTATATTTATAAAGTAATATACTGATAAATAGTGGGATAATTACAAACCATACATTATCTAAAACATTTCCAACAAAAACATATTAATTCTGACACTAAGTGGATTAGATAAAGACTACAACTACTACTACAGTATATTTATAAAGTAATATACTGATAAATAGTGGGATAATTACAAACCATACATTATCTAAAACATTTCCAACAAAAACATATTAATTCTGACACTAAGTGGATTAGATAAAGACTACAACTACTACTACAGTGTATTTATAAAGTAATATACTGATAAATAGTGGGATAATTACAAACCATACATTATCTAAAACATTTCCAACAAAAACATATTAATACTCACTATGTGGATTATATAAACACTATTACTACTACTACAGTGTATTTATAAAGTAATATACTGATAAATAGTGGGATAATTACAAACCATACATTATCTAAAACATTTCCAACAAAAACATATTAATTCTGACACTAAGTGGATTAGATGAAGACTACAACTACTACTACAGTATATTTATAAAGTAATATACTGATAAATAGTGGGATAATTATAAACCATACATTATCTAAAACATTTCCAACAAAAACATATTAATACTCACTAAGTGGATTAGATAAAGACTACAACTACTACTACAGTATATTTATAAAGTAATATACTGATGAATAGTGGGATAATTACAAACCATACATTATCTAAAACATTTCCAACAAAAACATGTTAATACTCACACTAAGTGGATTAGATAAAGACTACAACTACTACTACAGTATATTTATAAAGTAATATACTGATAAATAGTGGGATAATTACAAACCATACATTATCTAAAACATTTCCAACAAAAACATATTAATTCTCACTAAGTGGATTAGATAAAGACTACAACTACTACTACAGTATATTTATAAAGTAATATACTGATAAATAGTGGGATAATTACAAACCATACATTATCTAAAACATTTCCAACAAAACATATTAATTCTGACACTAAGTGGATTAGATAAAGACTACAACTACTACTACAGTATATTTATAAAGTAATATACTGATGAATAGTGGGATAATTACAAACCATACATTATCTAAAACACTTCCAACAAAAACATGTTAATACTCACACTAAGTGGATTAGATAAAGACTACAACTACTACTACAGTATATTTATAAAGTAATATACTGATAAATAGTGGGATAATTACAAACCATACATTATCTAAAACATTTCCAACAAAAACATATTAATTCTCACTAAGTGGATTAGATAAAGACTACAACTACTACTACAGTATATTTATAAAGTAATATACTGATAAATAGTGGGATAATTACAAACCATACATTATCTAAAACATTTCCAACAAAAACATATTAATTCTGACACTAAGTGGATTAGATAAAGACTACAACTACTACTACAGTATATTTATAAAGTAATATACTGATGAATAGTGGGATAATTACAAACCATACATTATCTAAAACATTTCCAACAAAAACATATTAATACTCACTAAGTGGATTAGATAAAGACTACAACTACTAATACAGTATATTTATAAAGTAATATACTGATAAATAGTGGGATAATTACAAACCATACATTATCTAAAACATTTCGAACAAAAACATTAATACCGACACTAAGTGGATTAGATAAAGACTACAACTACTACTACAGTATATTTATAAAGTAATATACTGATAAATAGTGGGATAATTACAAACCATACATTATCTAAAACATTTCCAACAAAAACATATTAATTCTGACACTAAGTGGATTAGATAAAGACTACAACTACTACTACAGTATATTTATAAAGTAATATACTGATGAATAGTGGGATAATTACAAACCATACATTATCTAAAACATTTCCAACAAAAACATATTAATACTCACTATGTGGATTATATAAACACTATTACTACTACTACAGTGTATTTATAAAGTAATATACTGATAAATAGTGGGATAATTACAAACCATACATTATCTAAAACATTTCCAACAAAAACATATTAATACTGATACTAAGTGGATTAGACAAAGACTACAACTACTACTACAGTATATTTATAAAGTAATATACTGATAAATAGTGGGATAATTACAGACTATATGTTATCTAAAACATTTCTAACAAAACATTCCATAAAACATAAATATACACAGCCTCAAATGAACAGTAATTCACTCCAAGCTCCACGATAAAAATTTTGGTTTTCGGAGCTTTTTGAAATTCAGAACTTCAGATACAGGATTGTGGACCTGTACTAAGTCTATAGTTTCCTAAAAATCAGGAGCTCAATTTACTTATATTATCAAGCTAGAATGTAAAATAAGAACTTCATAAATTTTTATTTTGCTGAGACATGGCTTATGTACTAAATTAAATACTGTGACCCTGTTCAATTCTTTCCATTTATGGTGTACCCAACTGGTACAGCAGTAAGCTACGGATTTACAACACTAAGATCAGGGGTTTTATTCCCCTCGGTGGACACAACAGATAGCCAGATATGGCTTTGTTTTGAGAAAACACATTTTGAAAACAGTTCCTTATGTACACTAAATTCAATATATGGCACGTGAATAACCAATCAACAGCTTAGAATGTATCCAGAGAGGTTTCCTCAGTTATCTTACTCTGTTAAAAGGCTACCATATTCTATGAAACAAAGTTTTCAAGAAGGTAAGTAGTGTCTTTAGTTTGTTCAGAGTTTCATATGTTTTAGTATCTAAATACCTCTTAGTTACTAAGTTCAATAAATTATAGTGGAATTCTGTGACATCATAAATAACTGTGTTTAATAACACATTAAAAAAAAAAAAGATAACTTCCATGTGCAAAATTTTAAAAGGCTTAAAAACCTGTGTCCAGCAACAACCGAGTTCAAAGGTTGTGGTGAGAAGAGATAATTATTTAGTTTACTTCTTGATTTATTATTCTATATTTAAAAAAATTAGGTTAACAATTTATTTCTAAATAGTAATAATATACATATGTATATAATTAAAATGTGACTATATATTACAAAATATACAAGTCCATTAAAACACAGCTAAGATTGGGAAGACTAAAGGCCAGTTTTATATTATTGGATACATGACGTGAGTACATGTGCACTGTGTCAATGCAAGTTATGTAACATTAGTTATTAAATAATAAATATAAATATATAGTGTTATGAGACTTAAGCTACTTAGACTAAACATTTGTATTTTGTTGTTATAATGTGTGGTCATTATACCATGAAAAACTAATTTATATTTATTTTCTATTTTTTTTATTGTGGTTACAAGGTTGGTTAAATGACAGACCCTACATAGAGAAAATAACATAAAATAAGAAATCTTACTGAAAACAAACATTTGAAATGTATTTTAGGTTTTTAGAGACTACACAAACAATATTTGAGATTTTTGAGACGAAGAATTTTTTTTTAATCATGAGATGAAACCACTTTCTACTGAGACTAGTAACAAAACACTATTTTCACAAACAAATCTCTCATAAAAGTATTTCATTAAGAAATGTGATTTTTGGTGTAAAAATACTTGTAATTATTATTAAACATTTACCAAGTGTTATTAATACACATGTAATATATCAAAAGTAGTATTTCAAACATTTAATGTTTGCTAATATGTATGAACTTCTCTATATTGTACCAAGCCTGTAGTGAAAGGGTTAATTACCAGCTTTGTTATGATATTTAGTTCTGGTTTGTCCTACACATTGGAGATTACAGTTTTTATTGGAGTAATTAAACAGCATTTTTTGTATAGTAAGTTACAGGTTTGGTGTTTTCAAACTGTCTTTTGTTTGATTGTTGACCATTATACACTTCTAAAAAAAATTCAAAATCCTAATTTGTAATTTTTTACTGTTAGTATTTTTAATTATGTTTTTATTGGTATACTGTTTCCTATAACATTATTATTGTCTGTACTTCTTAATCCATTGTGATTTGATTTTTCTGTCTTGTAGAAGCTGTTTTTACATGTTTCTAACTGCTTTCACTTATGTCTTCATATAATGCACGCTTATTTTGTACAAACAAATCCTAACAACAGTGTCTCCAGTTATAATTGGTTATTGCCAGTGTCATATATAGTTAATATGTTTGCCATTACAAAGATGGGTCAAGGAAGATTGATGTCAGTATTTCAATAATTATTATTAAAGTTTTAACATCCATACCAGCCATCATGAGGATACAGTTTTACTTCCAGTGGGTTTCTCGTCATCATGAGATACTTACGTCACTTAGATAATTAAAATGATCACAAATATTGATGATTCTAATTTCAACTGGTTGATTATTTGTGTGAGTCAGTATTGTAAAATATCAGTTGATTATTGGAATGATAAAAGTAACTGTTGGAATCAAATTTCAGTTAATAGACATAATTATACTATTTAAATAATTTGTGACACTACTTGGTCTAATAGGTAATTGATTAAATTGTCCCTGATGTTGTTACAAAACAATTTAAAGTGTCTGTAACATTATAATGATAAAAAATTAAAATGTCTCTAACATTATGAAACATGTCGAGCTTTAAATGTGTTAGTGTGTTTTTCAAGTGTTATTTTAAAAATGTCTCTAACATTATGAATCATGTCGTGCCTTAAATGTGTTAGTGTGTTTTTCAAGTGTTATTTTATGAACTTGTACAAAGTTTCTTTACAGACGTAATGATATGTTTTTTACAACTCTAACAGGACACAGAGTTTCCTGGAGTGGTGGCGCCCTATTGGTGAGTTTCGCAGCACCACAGATTACCAGTATCAACTTCTGAAGTGTAATGTGGACTTGTTGAAGATAATCCAGCTCGGTCTTACTCTCTTGAATGAACGTGGGGAAATGCCACCTGGGTTTTCTACGTGGCAATTTAATTTCAAGTTTAATTTGACGTAAGAAGAGATTATATTTATTGAAATCAAAAACTGTAAAGATGTATTAGATTATTTGTTTTGGTTACAATGTTACTAAATTATACACTAATGTGCTTATAAAGTTTGCAGTTGATAGCAGTTGTCACACAGGTACTTAAATTCCCATAAAATGAGTTTAACTATGGTTTGCTAGAGCCTTTGTCAAGTCAATTGCAATGTCAGCTAATTTGGGCCCAATTCTGATCCTTTTATTCTTACTAAAAAATAAATATTCTTCACTTCAGATCCTGTTATTATTCATCATGACATTGGTTACCCAGTCAGAAGTTGTTTGTGTTCACAGACAAGCTCACAAATAACTTTGTCTCAACTACTTTGAAATTTAATTTTAATCGGCTTAGACTTGTGACGTTACATACTTTGTATGTTGTATATAGACATTACACATGTGTAACTGTGGAGCTAAGTCAGTGTTTTGAATTTTAAATTACTAAATTGGATAGCAAATTCAGAATAGAAAGATTAACTATCAAATTTAATTGTAGCCTAACTATATTGTATTATATAAACTACATCCTGTATGACATGAAGCCATGCTCCTACTGAAGTATTAGTTACCATGTCACTGGAGTATTAACTATCTTGTTGTGTCACTGGAGTATTAACTATCTTGTTGTGTCACTGAAATATTACCTACCTTGTTGTGTCACTGGAGTATTAACTATCTTTTTGTGTCACTGGAGTATTAACTATCTTGTTGTGTGACTGGATTATTAACTATCTTGTTGTGTGACTGGAGTATTAACTGTCTTGTTGTGTCACTGGAGTATTAACTTTCTTGTCGTGTGACTGGAGTATTAACTATCTTGTCGTGTCACTGGAGTATTAACTATCTTGTCGTGTCACTGGAGTATTAACTATCTTGTCGTGTCACTGGAGTATTAACTGTCTTGTCGTGTGACTGGAGTATTAACTGTCTTGTCGTGTGACTGGAGTATTAACTGTCTTGTCGTGTCACTGGAGTATTAACTGTCTTGTCGTGTCACTGGAGTATTAACTGTCTTGTCGTGTGACTGGAGTATTAACTGTCTTGTCGTGTCACTGGAGTATTTACTGTCTTGTCGTGTCACTGGAGTATTAATCAGTGTAACGTACTGATTTGTGTAGAAAAGCAAGGATTACTGATAACATTGTCTTCTGTAACAGTTCTGTTTGTTTTGAATAGTGAGGACATGTATGCTCAGGACTCAATTGACCTTTTAACCAATTCTGGAATTCAGTTCCACAAGCATGATGAAGAGGGGATTGACCCTTATGAGTTTGCCCAGTTGTTGATGACATCTGGAGTTGTGCTGTCAGAAAATGTCAAGTGGATATCCTTTCATAGGTAACATAAAACAGCTGTTAGTTTCTTAAAGATGAAATAGTACTGTGTTAAGAAGGTTATGGCTATCATGAAATGTTCAAGGAAACTAAACTTTCTGTTTTCTAGTAATATCACATGTAATGTTGGAAGGTCATGTACACTAAGGTACATTTCAATAGATTAAGTTTTAAGAAAACCTTTGCATAAAAGTATGTTTAATAATATATGTGTTATTTACATTTGTTACAGTGGTTATGACTTTGGTTATTTACTGAAGATACT
The DNA here is from genome assembly GCF_004210375.1 of Tachypleus tridentatus. Classification (NCBI taxonomy): domain Eukaryota; kingdom Metazoa; phylum Arthropoda; class Merostomata; order Xiphosura; family Limulidae; genus Tachypleus; species Tachypleus tridentatus. The sequence continues at coordinate 120,090,238 of NC_134834.1, read as the reverse complement.
TACAGACCAGAATTTACCAACAGAGGAGTCAGAATTTTTTGAACTACTACGCATTTATTTCCCCACAATCTACGATGTCAAATACCTGATGAAAAGCTGTAAAAATTTGAAAGGGGGTCTTCAGGAAGTTGCAGACCAGTTAGAGGTAAAAAAGTGTTTATAAGAGATGGTGCAGCATAATATTGAGAGATTGTAATGTTTTATTTTGTGAAAATATGCTTTAAGGTTTTTAGATGCAAGTAATTTATCTGTGGTATCTGTTTTGTAAGTTTATATATCTAGGGTTGTTGTTTTGCAAGTTAATATATCTAGGGTAGTTGTTTTGTACTCTTTTTGTACAGATGGAGGTTTATGTATCTAGGGTTGTCGTCTTGTGCTATTTCTCTACAGAAGAATTTATGTATCTGGAGTTGTTATCTTGTCCTGTTTCTCTATGTTGTAACAATTTACTAAACCCTGTCTGTTAGATTTGAATGGCTCAAAAAACATCAAAATAATATGTTTGAAGGTTTTACATTATGGTTCGGTTTGTGTAACAGCTTGAAAGAATTGGACCTCAGCATCAAGCTGGAAGTGACAGCTTGTTAACTGGAGCAGCATTTTTCAAGATGAGAGAGGTGAGTGACGTAAAACATTACTCTCATTACAGTTTTATAAATGTTTGTTAAGTTTGTGATAATTGAATAACACTTTATGCAACTAGTGCATCTCATGTTCATCTCTCACATTAAAGTAAGAAATAAAAGTTCTGACAGTTGAAGGTTAGCTTAATTTACAACTGATGACGTAATACATAAAAGGGCTGCTTTTTAAAATTTGTTGAATAGGTTCAGATGGGAAGTTTAAACATTTTTTATTGGAGGAATAGTTCATTTTTCTCAGTGTCTCAGTTACATTATTGATTGGTAATTAGTTCTGCATGTGCAGTGTTATTGATTGGTAATTATTTCTGCATGTGCAGTGTTATTGATTCGTAATTAGTTCTGCATGTGCAGTGTTATTGATTTGTAATTAGTTCTGCATGTGCAGTGTTATTGATTGGTACTTAGTTCTGGATGTGCAGTGTTATTGATTGGTAATTAGTTCTGCATGTGCAGTGTTATTGATTTGTAATTAGTTCTGCATGTGCAGTGTTATTGATTTGTAATTAGTTCTGCATGTGCAGTGTTATTGATTTGTAATTAGTTCTGCATGTGCAGTGTTATTGATTGGTAATTAGTTCTGGATGTGCAGTGTTATTGATTGGTAATTAGTTCTGGATGTGCAGTGTTATTGATTGGTACTTAGTTCTGGATGTGCAGTGTTATTGATTGGTACTTTGTTCTGGATGTGCAGTGTTATTGATTGGTAATTAGTTCTGGATGTGCAATGTTATTGATTGGTAATTAGTTAATTAATTCTGGATGTCTAATGCTGTTGATTGGTAATTAGTTCTGAATGTGTAATTCTGTTGATTGGTAAATACACTCAGTGGTCACATTATTAAGTACACCTATCTAGTACCACTTAGGACCCCCTTTTGCCTCCAGAACAGCTTGAATCCTTCACCTCATGGATTCAACAAGGTGCTGGAAACATTCCTTAGGGATTTTAATACATGCTGACTCAGTAGCATCACGTAGTTCCTGCAGAATTGTCGGCTACATGTTCATGTTGCGAACCTCTTGTTCCATTTCATTCCGAAGGCTCTCCATTGTATTGAGGTCTATGGACTGTGCAGGCCATTGTAGTACACTGAAGACACTGTCATGTTCATAGAATTAGCTGGAGATGAAGTGTGCTTTGTGACTTGGCACATTATCCTCCTGGAAGTAGCCTTTGGAAAAACAGGTGGACTGTGGTAGACATAAAGAGATGCACATGGCTAGCAACAGTGCTCAGATACGCTATAGAATTCAAATGATGCTCAGTTGGTACTAAGGGGTATAATGTGTGCCAATAGAACATTCCCCACACCACCAGCCTGTACCATTGGCACAATGTAGGATACATCCATAGATTCATGCTGTTTACGTCCAATTCAGATCCTATCATCTGCTTGTTGCAGCAGAAATCGAGATTCATTAGACCAGGCAACATTTTTCCAATCTTTAATTGTCCAGTTTTGGCAATCCTGCATCCATTGTAGACTTACATATCTGTTCTCAGTTGATAGGAGTGAAACCCAGTGTGTTCTTCTGCTGCTGTGGCCCATTCACTTCAAGGTTTGACGTGTTGTAGGTTCAGAGATGTCCTTCTGTACACCACTGTTGTAAAGAATGGTTATTTGAGTATCTGTGGCCTTCCTGTCAGCTTGAATGAGTCTGGCCATTCTCCTCTGACCTCTCTCATTAACAAGGTGTTTTTACCCACAGAACTGCCACTTACTGGATGTTCTTTGCACCATTCTCTGTATACTCCCCCTTCGGTGTGGATTCTTGTACGTGGTGAGGAGACCTCCCAGGGAAGGCTCTGTTCTTTCTGGTTACCTCCTCTGGGATCTAAACATCCACCCACGTGTTTGCAGTGTGTGGCGACCCGTGAAGGGGAGGAGAGGATCCTAGTGGTTGAGGGGTCTAACCCTAACACACCACATTGGTCTTGAATTCCTGTAGACGGGCAGCCTTTGGGTGGTCCCCCTTGGGTAAGTTGGCTGGTCCACTTGGGCTAGAGTCAACCAAGTACCAGCATTGGAAGTTCTCAGTGGGTGTTGTGGACATTGTGCCTGATGCTGGTGTTTGGGTATAGTGCTCAAAAAACCCTGGCATTGTTGCAATGTCCTTGCATGACATTGTAGTGCGTCCCCTCGTAGGGCTCCATGGTGGGTGGGGTCAGTGGGTACAGAAATTTTCCTTTTTTTCTATGGATCCTCCAACAAAAAATTTAAATAAAATAGTGAAAAAATACTCAATAGGTAAACGACCACGTCTTGAAGACTCTGAGCAGCACTCTTTAACATCTGTAACACCTCTACCCCATTTTCTTATATTACATTTTCTTTCAGAAAAAACCTTTAGGGCAAATATCCCTCTCTTTTATTCAGAAGGGACTAGAGGGACTTGCTCTCTCTCCAAAGTCAGTAAAGAAGCTTTGATCTGGAGACATATTGGTTGAAACATCCACATCCCAACACAGTGAACGTCTCTTGAATTCAAAGGCAATTGGGGATGTACCTATTGAAGTTACCCCTCATGCTACCTTGAATTCATCACAAGGAGTTATTGTTGAGAGGGATTTGAAGAACATCCCCAAGTCAGAGGTTCTCGCTGGTTTCTCCAGCCAAGGAGTTTCTGCAGTGAGGCGTATATCCACTCGCAAAGATGAAATTATGATGCCAACCAATGTCCTCATTCTCGCATTTACTTCACCATATCTGCCTGCCACCATCAAGGCTGACTATCTGAATTGCAGGGTATGGCCTTACATTCCAAACCCTTTCTGATGTTTCCAATGTCAGATGTTTGGCCACTCAAAGATGTCATGTCATGGTTCCCTAACATGCTCGTTTTGGTGGCAAAAGCCACGATGCTTATGAGTGTGATACGGACCCACATTGTGTCAACTGTAATGGTTCTCATCCTTCCTACTTTCATTCTTGCCCAAAATGGTTGGAGGAAAAAAGAGATGCAGTGTTTGAAAATGACTCATAACATTAGCTATCCTGAGACTCTCGGAAATTGCTGTCTGCCACTTCATCTCGGACATATGCTGCTGCACATCATTCCACAACTACAGTGGGAGTGCAGACAGATCTCTGTGCCTCCAAGAGAATCATTTTCAAAACAAACGAAAAGCCTTTTGACCTTCATGGTTAAAAAGGTCGATGAATCAACTTCTACACCCATTTCTGTTCCTCCCATACATTCCAACAAACCCCAAGATCCACATCCTTTAGTTTCAGATACAGGCATTTTTTCAGATACATCTTTTTCTCCCACCCCAAGATGCAAAACAATCGTTTGTTTGCATCCTCAGTCACTGGAATCCCCTTCCAACAACAAAGACCTGCCCAATCGACCCAGGACAGGATCCATGGAGGTCGATAGATTTCCTCCGAATAAGGACAGTAAGGAAAAAAGACATGGTCATAAACAGAAGGGTTCTCTGGCCAATTCGCCTACATGTCATTAAAAATGACCACCTTGATACGATGGAACTGTCGAGGTTTACATTCTAATCTGGATGACATCAAAACACTGATTGCTTCTTACCATCCTGCATGTCTTTCCTTACAAGAAGCATTTCTGAAACCTGTCGATGCAGTCACCTTTCAGCAGTTTTCTCTGTACAGAAATGACAGGCTGTGTGATGAACAAGTACATGGAGGGGTGGCACTGTTGGTTGATCAGCATGTGCCCACTCAACACACCCTTGAAGGCCGTAGCCATCCGTGTTTTCTTGGGTCATACCATCACTGTTTGTTCTCTCTATCTGTCCCCTGGAGAGACATATGATCAATCAGACCTTGATGCTCTTGTTGAACAGTTTCCGTCTCCCTTTCTAATCCTGGGGGACATTAATGGACATCATCCCCTGCGGGGAAGTGCTGTTATTTATAGGAGGGATCATTCTGTAGAGTGTATGCTCTCTGATCATAACCTTTCTCTTTTCAATACTGGTTCTTCCACTTATTTTCATGCACCTAGTCAGTCCTTTTCTGCTATTGATATTTCAGTTTGCTCCCCTTCATTATTATCCCATTTTTCATGGAGGGTTGACAATAATCCACGAAGCAGTGATAATTTCCTATAATCTTGAGAGAAACAGGCTGTGGTCAATGCCAGGCAGACTGGTCCACTTTCACTGCTCTCGCATAATTGATCCTGCCATCATCAGTCAGCCATCAATAGATGACTGTGTGGCAGCAGTAACTGATTGTATTATACAAGCAGCTGCTCAGTGTATTCCTAAAACCTTGACACGTTTTCCATGATATCCTCCTCCGTGGTGGAATCCTGTCTGCCACATGGCACGGAAGGCTCAATAACCGGCCTGGGATACTTTCTGTAGATATCCCACACTTTCAAATTGCACAGCTTTCCAACGGGCCCGTGCAAATACAAGGTGTGTAAGACGTCAAAGCCAGAAGGAATCTTGGATTAAGTTCACAACTAGCATATCTTCTACCACCAGTACCAAGGTCATATGGGACAGGGTTTGAAAGATCAGTGGGCACTACAATTCTGTCCCCCTCTCGATCTTACACTCTAATGGCCAAGAGGTAGCTGATGTCCGGAGCATCGCTGATACTCAAGGTGAAAGCTTTTGCCAGGAGTCTAACACTTCTGCTTGTTCCTCCGCCTTTTTGGCCATCAAGACTCAGGCAGAGAGTTCACCTCTTTCCTTCGAACTGACTGTCTCTTTGACTATAGTTGTCCCTTTACACTGGTGGAACTGAATATGGCCCTTCATCGGTCTGGCAGTACATCTGTTGTACCTGATGATGTGCACTATGACATGCTGCACAATCTCTCTCCTGCTTCTCTTGATATTCTTCTAATTGTTTTTAACCAGATCTGGCAGGAGAATGTTTTTCCTGATGCCTGGCGCCCGGCTATTGTCCTATCTTTCTTTAAACCTGAGAAAGTTTCCAAGGTTCCTTCAAACTACCGTCCAATTATTTTGATGAGCTGTCTCTGTAAGACCTTAGAGAGGATGGTTAATGCTCGTCTTGTTTGGTTTCTCGATTCAAACAACCTCCTTTCGTCCACCCAGTGTGGGTTCCGACGACAGCACTCCACCATGGACCACCTAATTTGACTTGAAACGCCAGAGAAGCCTTTCTCAAAAGACAACATCTTGTATCAATATTCTTTGACATTGAGAAGGCTTTTGACACAACATGGAGGTATGGCATTTTGTGAGACCTCCATACATATGGGTTACATGGCCATTTGACCATGTTTATTAAAAATTTTTAATAGACAGGAGATTCGAAGTTTGTGTGGGTTCGACACTTTCCCATTCTTTTCTACAGGAGCTTGGGGTCTCTCAGGGCTGTGTTTGAGTGTCACACTTTTCAGTATAAAGATTAATACCATCACTGAACAACTCCCTCTCACTGTTGCAAACGGGCTGTATGTCACCAACTTTCATATCTCGTGTCAGTTGTCGAATGTGAGATATATTAAGTGGCAACTACAAACTGCTCTCAATCGTGTACTGAAGTGGACTATGGCGAACAGCTTTAATTTTTCTCTAAAAACCGTTTGCATGCACTTTTGCTGCCAACAGGGTGTTCACCCTGATCCTGAACTCCGTATCGGTGAAGTTTCCCTGCCAATGGTCCCTGAGACCAAGTTCTTGGGGCTTATCTTTGACCGTAAGCTAACCTTTATACCACACTTAAAGCAGCTACGGGTCAAATGCACTAAACATCCTCTGTGTCCTCTCTACCACCAGTTGTGGAGCGGATCGATGCTCTATGTTAAAGATATATTGTGCTCTTATTCGATCGAAACTCGACTATGGATGAATGGTCTATGGCTCTGCCAGACCCTTGGCCTTAAAGATGCTGGACCCCATTCATCACCAAGGACTTTGACTCTGCACTGGGGATTTTCGCACCTCTCCAGTTCAAAGCTTATATGTAGAATCTCAAGAACCTTCTCTGCACCTTTGCCGTTTGTAACTGTGTTTACTATATTCTTCAAAACTTTGTTCCTTACCAAAGCATCCCACCTGGGGATGTGTTTTCCTTCCTCAGTGGGCCTTACTTTTTCAGAACAGATGATCTGTCATTGCTCCTTTTGGCCTTCGCATCCAGGCACAATTGGATGAATTGGGTCTGTCTTTGGATAACATTGCAAAATCCACTGGCCAGCCCATCCCACCATGGCTTTTTACAGTACCCAAATGTGACGTTTCTTTAAGTCATCTGAGAAAGGCAGATACTCCCGATTGGAAGTACTGTCTTATATTTACTGAACATCTTTTGAACAATCTTTCTATTCCAATTTATACGGATGGTTCCAAATCAGGTAACTCTGTGGGCTCTGTCATGGTTTGGTAGTTGCATGCAGAATCCCCTCTTCAGCTTCTGTGTTCACTGCTGAACTGTATGCCATATCTCTTGCCCTGGATCATATTGAAGCTAAGCAGTACTCTAACTGCACTATTTATACTGACTCACTTAGTTCTTTACTGGCCCTGAAATTGCTTCTTGTTGGCTCACACCCTGTTCTCACTGATATTCAAAACCGACTGGCCCATTTTTCATTAACATCTACTTCTGTCCAGTTTTTCTGGATACCAGGCCATGTTGGTATTCGTGGGAACGAGCTTGCAGACACGGCAGCTAAATCTGTCTGCTCTGGAACTATCACCACTCTGCCTATTCCATACATGGACTGTGGTCCTGTATTCAAGGCTCGGCTCCGTGTCTGCTGGCAGTCGACTTGGAGTGAGCAATGGGATAACAAGCTTTTCCAAATTAAACCCTATATTGAACTTTGGCCGTCTTGTTACCATAAGGATCGGAAAGAGAAAGTTGTTCTAACTAGACTACACATTTGTCACAGTTTTTTAACTCATCGTTTTCTTTTATCTGGAACTGATGCACCAGTGTGTAGTTTGTGTAACACTCAAATCACTGTAAGCCACATTTTACTTTCCTGCCATCGTTACGACTCTCAACGACGGCACTATTTTAAACATGTTTTGTCCCAGAGTTTGTCTGTAACATTTGACAGTGTTATTGGTGTTGGTGACACTGTTCACCTTGATAAAGTTTTTAGTTTTTTAATGGCCATTAATGGTCATTTAAGTGTTTGATATTTATTCATTACACCTTTTTATTGTGGTTCTCTTTTAAGAGTCTCAATCTCTCTAGTTCAGTTTGACATTGTAAAATGGCCAGAACATTAAATAACTCGACACCAGGACTGGAAAGGCCAACTTCAGGTGACTAATGCTGCTGTCTGAACTACCCGTTAGTTGTCCTGGCGAGTTGTTATTTCAATTTTTCTGCACGTCTTTAAAACTTTTATTACTTTACTTTTTGATACTGGCCATTGTGACATATAACCCGGAACCAGGACTGGAAAGGCCAACTTCAGGTGACTGACGGTGGTTCTTGTACTTACCTGTTAGTCTTCCTGGTGGGTTATGATCATTACCATTCTGCTACAGGAAGTCCTTTACAACTTCTCTTACTCTGCTTTCTCTCTTAACATTGTAGACTAGGTGTCAACATTGGTTTTATACTTTTTCTGTTTATCAATGATGTTTTGTTTTACCTTCATTTCCTTTTATTTCTTTTACTACATTTAATTTATTTTACCTGACGTTTGGTGCAGATAGCCTAGCTGCTTTGTGCCATAAAACACTAAATCAACCGACCTGTAAACTCTGGAGACTGTAGTGTGTGAAAATCTCAGGAGGTCAGGAGTTTCTGAGATGCTGGAACCACAACGTCTGGCACCAACAATCATTCCACAGTGAAAGTTACGTAGATCACACGTTCCCCATTCTAATGTTTAGTCAAACAACAATGAACTTCATGACTATTTCTGCATGTTTATATATTGAGTTTCAGCTGTATGATTCACTGTTTGTGTTAAAGAGCAGGTGTACCTAATAAAGTGGTCACTGAGTGTAATTCTGGATGTGTAATGTAAATCTTTATGGCTTACATTATTATTTCTGGCTGATTTAAATTGTTAGTCACGTTTGTTACAGTTTCTTTACATCTCAAGTGATAGTATAGTGTGTTGAAGCAAAAATAGGTTGCTTTTCAGGCATTCTTTGTGAATTGAAGTTGTAGCGTATATTGTCTCCTTGATAAATTAGAAGTTTCTAATTCTAAGACTGACTTAACTGTAGCATGAATGGATGTATCCTATAATTCTACTGCTACTTTCTGCATTTACTGTTTCACTTTTCAACATTTCGTTTGATTGGGGTATTTGTGCTACTAGGTTACAAAATAATGTTCAATAAGTAGAAGACATCTTGCTGACAGGCTTGTGGTTATCTTGAACTTTATGTAGAAGGTATCCTTGGGTAGTGTTAAAAATAAGACAAAGCAGGTTTGAACTAGGAGGGTTATCAAATTGTTTATTCATTATATTGACCAGTATTTGAAGGAACAAGAGATAGTATTTGGGGCCGTACTCTGTATGTATCGATGTATCAGAGGTAAGGCTGTTTTGACTTATTATTAACAGATGTTTTTTGAAGATAACATCGACGATGACAAATACTGTGGCCACTTGTATGGACTGGGAACATCCTACGTTATCAACGGAACTGCCTACCAAGAAGAGGAACAGGTTTCCAACAGCCCTGCTTCCTGACACCACTCTATTGCACTTGGATTAGTTCAAAGTCCTCATAACAGTAAGCGTATTACCATCTTTGCTTGTTTTGTACGTTTCACTTTGTGATGTCTTTCTCTTGGATCTTTTGGGATTGTTGCCTAATGTTAATTATTGATGTGGGTTCTTTTTTTTTTCTTGTTTGATAGACCCTGTCATTTGCCAACATCATTGTTTCTCTGTCTATTTATTGACTAATTGATTTCTACATGTAGTGGAAAATCATATGTAATTTAGGATATTTTAACAAATATATAATAGTCTGGTCAGGGAATCTGATTAGATTCAGTGTTTTGAGTAGAACTTGTATTTTTACAGATAGTTTTCTTAAAAACTGTTATTAGTACAAACACTTAAGTGGTAAATAAAACAATTCTGTTTTGTGTTTAATTCTTGAAAACTGTTATTAGTACAAACACTTAAGTGGTAAATAAAACAATTCTGTTTTGTGTTTAATTCTTGAACGGTTTCATGTAGGTGGTGCTTGTGTCACTAATTCTGACGTTTAATAAACAAGGTAAATTTTTCTCAGTTTTGGTTCTATTTTCATGAGACAATTTCCCTCAAGCAGATAATCATCTTAAACTGTTACAAATGTTGAAATTTAATTACTCTGTGATAAAGTAGGCTTAGTGCTGATGGTTAGAATGAAAGAAATGTATATTTTCTGTTTTTCAGTTGAAGTAGCAAGTGTAAAAACGTTTTCATTTTCAAGAGTGAACAAAATTTACTAGTTCACAGGTTCATATTATAGACTGTAGTACAGAGCCAATTTTTGTGTGTATTGTGATGGAACTCTTGAATGAAACTGTTAAAAGATTTTTCTGGATGTAAATAAAATGTGTATGTGGAAGTGAAGGATTAATTATTTTCAGTATCTGAATCCACAGTAAACTTTACCATCTCCTGCTATAGTATCCTTTAAAGTAATGGAAATGTTAATACAGGGTAATTTAGTTAACATTTTAGTTAACAGAGGACACCAGTATCACTCAGAATATCTTGTATTTCCTAGCCGATTCATCAGTTTCCTTGTAAGCGTGAAATCATTCCTTATGACAGCATGATACAATAGGAATAAAAGCTTGGCTACCATTGGCAGTTTTAGATATCAAGGAACACTGAGGCTTCAACACTGTCATAGTACTATTTTATATGGTAACACAAGTCTTGGCAAATGACCCAGATTGGGGAAGTAATATTGAATGTAATTTACTATGTGTATATACACTGATTGTTTTTAGTAAAATATGAAAGGAGGTTAGTACACACAAACTACGATGGTTTACAAAGATATTTGTACTTAAATTTTCTCTTTGAACTAGCAGTGTCAGTCTGATGGATTATAGTGCAAGGTAATGTTACAGTTTGTATACTATCTGGAACTTCTGAAAGGCATGTCTACAGTATTTCTATTTTGTTTTTGGTATTTACTTTACCATGAATGGCACTATGTATATTGAACCTCACTTTTACACATGTAGCTAATGGAAAGCTGCAGGGACCATTGGTGTACCTTAATGTGAGGCCTTCTGTAGTAGAAAATACACTGAAAGGCTATTGGTAAAGTATGTGGTCACAAGATAGAGCATGACTGGATGTGACAAGGCCCTAAAACCTTTTTAATATAAACACCTGATAAATTCTTGAATGTCATTCCGTGTATAAACAAAACTTATACTTACTGATTTAACAAGTATCTTAGCAATGAATTCATAGTCTAAAAGATGAAACTGATGCTAGAACATTACTAAGTCACTAATATTATTTCTTTCAAGTAGGAGAAAATATCAGCCTTTGACACAACACAAACTTAGATGATAAAAATATTTGTCATATCTCACGTGGTTTGACATATCAAAATAACCTTGTGTATTTCTTTCAAGTGAGTTACTATTAACAGTAATATGGCATTTAAATTGAATTTGTAGTAATTTTTTGTGTAAAATACACTCAACTTTCATTTTTCCTTTACACTTTTAACTTGATTATCAGGAGATTCAGGAAAACTGGTACACTCAGTTTGTGCTTCATCACTAAAGAAAGAAAACAGGCTGATGAGAGTTTAGAAACTTTATTATATCAGTACTTGAGAGCAAACAGCCCATATTTTCACACATAACTTGAGAGTTCCTTTATAGAAAGGTCATTCACAAAGTATTTTTTTTTAGTAGTAATATGTGCTATTTGTAGAACAGTTTTACCTCAGACCTGCCGTGTAAGACATATTCGACTATTATCGATGCTTCCTGTAAACTGATGAGAAAAGACCACATAATATCATGAATCTGTGATTCCTTCTAATGCAGTATATACAACCATCACAATCCTTTATTTACAGTTGATACACATCCTATTCAAATTAAAAATTGAATGCCAATAAGCTAACAGTGTACTTGACTACTCGATGTATCCTACAATCTTACAATACTGAGTGAGATGATTGTATTGTAACCACATTGGTTGTCTTTTGACCATTTGCAATATAAAAAACTTGTAATTGAGAATTAAACGTTTTTAAAAGACTATATATATAAATGAAGAAAAGCTTGGTACTAATGCCTTTAAGGCATGTTGTAAAAACACTTCAGAATTTTTGACAGTTTATTAGCCTAATTCATATAATTACTACTATTCCAGAAGGCACTCAAAACTGACACTGTTAAAACTACTTGAACTGTATAACTTCTGAACATTAAAGAAACTGTGCAGTGATTAATGTTGTTAAGTTTATTGAAACTGTTTCTATAAAGAATAAAATGTGTGAAAAATTATATTTTTAAATTATCATTGTAGTTTTGAATACTTACCTAAACCAGAAACAGAGGTTTATTGTAACTACATGTGTAATGGAATTCAAGGATAGAGCCTGTTGGATCGTTCCAACCATGTTGACAGTAACAAGGTGGATGGGAGTCATCTGGAGACAATCGGTGTAAACACAAGGTTGGATAGTAACAACCATGTAGACAGTAACAAGCTGGATGGAAGTCATCTGGATACAATGGGTGTAAACACAAGGTTGGATAGTAACAAGCTGTATGAATCATCTGGAGACAATGGGTATAAACACAACGTTGGAGAGTAACCAACTGGAAGGGTGTCACCTGAAGACAATGGGTGTAAACACAAGGTTGGATAGTAACAACCATGTAGACAGTAACAAGCTGTATGAGTCATCTGGAGACAATGGGTATAAACACAAAGTTGGAGAGTAACCAACTGGAAGGGTGTCACCTGGAGACAATGGTGTAAACACAAGGTTGGATAGTAACAACCATGTAGACAGTAACAAGCTGTATGAGTCATCTGGAGACAATGGGTATAAACACAAAGTTGGAGAGTAACCAACTGGAAGGGTGTCACCTGGAGACAATGGGTGTAAACACAAGGTTGGATAGTAACAACCATGTAGACAGTAACAAGCTGGATGAGTCATCTGGAGACAATGGGTATAAACACAAAGTTGGAGAGGGTGTCACCTGGAGACAATGGGTGTTTTGTAAACACAAGGTTGGATAGTAACAACCATTTAGAGAGTAACAAACTGGATGGGTGTCACCTGGAGACAAGGGGTATAAACACACAGTTGAGTAGTAACAACTATGTACACAGTAACAAGCTGGAAACAACAGGTATAAACACAATTTTTACTGTGAAAGGACCACACAAAATGCAGTAACTTGTATTATCAGTTAATTGTGATATTTTTAGAAGATGTATACTGGTTCTGTCTAGAAAGTAATGTATTACATTAATTTTGATACATACATATATCAGGTACAATAACAAAGGTGAAGTAATTTGGCTGTAATAACAGAATTTTGAAGAAGCAGATAACCAATAATGGACATAAAATACATTATAATGAAAAACCTACAAAAGTTACTTGTAGCAGTTAATCTGTGGTTTTTATTCTACCTAACATAATGTAATATGACTAGACTATTTTGTAATAGTCACAAATGTTTCTTTCATATGACTCTAAACCCAGATACACGTATAAATAAGCAGGACTCAATGAACATACTTCAATAAGCCACTTCAGAGTTGTTCAGTAGACAATAATGACTATAATGTGTAAATGCCAGTCACATAATACATGATATATTTATCCCTATATTTAAATATCACGTGAAAAGTTCTGATCTAAAAGTCAATTGTTGAACATTGAAATTGATTTAATTTCTCATTGTGATCCTGAAGGTTAAAGAAATGTGGATTTCGTCATTGCAGGGAAATTGGATGACCACTACCACTTTTTTACACTTGTTTCTAAAGGTCAGTTTTGTAAATTCCAATAAGTTGATATTTATTGAATTCCTTCTTGGAAATTAAGTGGAGGAAAAACAGTTATATGAACTTTACATAAAATAAGTAATTTATTACTGGAGTAACAAGATATTTTATATCATAAATATACTGAATGTTCTGGTTAGATTTCATAGAAAGTATTATTTGTTAAATTACTAACTCTGGGTCATCTACAACTGTTTTAAAAAAAATTTAAATCTCAAGTCTGTGATTATTTTCACTCTCTGAGACTGTGAACATTCCTAACAAACAGAGGTTGAACCCCAAAGTGTTTGTAGTCAAATGGTTCATTATCAAACATTTCCTACAATATTAAATTAAAAGTGCATTTTGTTATTCAAGAACTTTAAAGATGCAGTCTTAAAGTTTTCAGAGAAGAGAAAAACAATTTGTTTTACAAATATATTACCAGGCTTTGTGCAAATTAACACTAAGCTATTTGCACTCACTATACCCTGAATGTAATGTTAACTGATGTTAGCTACACAGTGGACTACCTATATTCTGTCCCCAATGAGAATCAAATCCTGGATTTTACCATAAATGTACTATTGACACACCAGGGGAACTAGAATAACGTATCTTATCTCAGTTTAATAGAATGATAGTGATGTAATACAATTTACTTTTATATTTTATATAATTCAGGATATGATAACATTGTAAAAAAACAGCTGACAAAAAGATCTTAGTGTTTACAATATGTTTGCATACAAGAATGGTATGCTTATGGCATATATATAATAGATTTCTGTTATTTAACTGAATTATGATACTAAAATACACAAACTTAATACAGTTCAAAAATACTTTTGTCCCTAATTTAGTCTAACACTAGGTTGTTAACTTCCACACCAAGAACCCCTTCTAAAGGACATCTCAACAATTATAGTGTCAGGTTACAGAACATCTGAGAAACAGGATAAGACAAGTGACTTAATAAGAAATGGAGTAAGCCAGGTTACAGAGCATCTGAGAAACAGTATAAGACAAGTGATTTTATAAGAAATGGAGTAAGTCAGGTTCCAGAACATCTGAGAAACAGTATAAAACAAGTGACTTAATAAGAAATGGAGTAAGTCAGGTTACAGAGCATCTGAGAAACAGTATAAGACAAGTGACTTTATAAGAAATGGAGTAAGTCAGGTTACAGAACATCTGAGAAACAGTATAAAACAAGTGACTTAATAAGGAATGGAGTAAGTTAGGTTACAGAGCATCTGAGAAACAGTATAAAACAAGTGACTTAATAAGGAATGGAGTAAGTTAGGTTACAGAGCATCTGAGAAACAGTATAAAACAAGTGACTTAAGAAAACGTTACATAAGTAAAGATCACAAATTACATACAACAGTAAAAACTGTTAACTTGGGTTCTTGGCTGTCCATTTTGTAAACTACATAAATTCTGTAAACTAAAGACAACCAAGAATTAAAAAACAATGCAGGAAATAAGTCACTGCACTGTTGGGGGTTAAATACTGGTGTATTTTCTGTGAGGCAGAAACTTTTAAGAAATTACACCAATAAGCACCACATAGTGAAATACTGAACAAAACAGTTTTTAAATACTGGCTTAGTGACAAGTAAAACAATACAAACAAAACAACAGCAAATGTTGGACTAAAGACTCGGTAGATATGTATCCACAATTACAAAATAACACAGTCATAGAAACGTAACAAACTCTAACCTAAAGAACTTCTCAGTTAACTTAATCAAATTCTGCACATTACAAACAACTTACTTGATGTGAAAACTGATTATGTATAATATACAGTATGGTACAGCTCTAAGTATATATTATCTTGTCACACAATTAAAATATAATTATCATTTAAAGCCCATCAATGTCTTCTTTTCCCTTTGGCTCCAACTTTTACAATTAATTGTACATACCAGTCTCCTAATGAAAACTTTTCTTTGCTAATATACAAGCTCTTATAGTCAGTTTCTATGAAATTCAAGTTCCTCAGAAGTCAATCTCACATATTAAAATAATCAATTGTGATACAAAACTCAAGTACTGTACATATTTCTTAACAGGACTTAACTTTTCTTTTTTAAAGAGTGTAGTAAAGCAAGATGAGAATGATTGATTTCAGGAAGATTTTTTTTCTGAAAAGGATTGCTTGTATTAAAACTTAAAACCATCAGTTTGGTTTAATTGTCAACTATTCATTGATGGTTGTATGAATACCTCATTCTGATGAGCAAGTATGTAGATCTTTGGTAAGACAAATGACTATGGTAACTACGGATAAAAACTGAGGTCATGGTTAACAAAATTAACAAATATCAAACGTGCTTTCTGACTAGAAATGCTCAGGTTTAAAGAGGTCGAGGGGCATGCAGTCCAAAGACTTTCTGATCAATTGCAGGAATGTGGTTTGTTCCAGGCGGTCCCCAGTCATGTAATCCTCCGGAAGATGAGACACGGTGAGTCAGTCTGTGGGCAATGGAGAACCCACCACTTCCTTCAAGCTGGGTCAAAACTATGATTACTTGCCTAGAAGAAAGTAAAGAAACTGTTGTAGCTCCAAAACAAAAAGAAAATCATTTAATCTCAAGTAATTATCACTATGTGTAAGAACTTTACAGTTCCACTGATGTGAAAGACAGACATACCACTTGTGTATCTTGTAGTTAAAACATGGTAGTTTCACTAATATGAAATACAGACCTACTATTTTGTATATCTTGTAGTTAAAACCTTGTAGTTTCACTGATGTGAAAAACAGACCTATCACTTTGTATATCTTGTAGTTAAAACCTTGTATTTCCACTAATGTGAAAGACAGACATATCACTTTGTATATCTTGTAGTTAAAACCTTGTATTTCCACTGATGTGAAAGACAGACATACCACTTGTGTATCTTGTAGTTAAAACATGGTAGTTTCACTAATATGAAATACAGACCTACTATTTTGTATATCTTGTAGTTCCACTAATGTGAAAGACAGACCTATCACTTGTATTTCTTGTAATCTTGTACTTCCACTGATGTGAAAGACAGACATATCACTTTGTATTCCACTAATGTGAAAGACAGACCTACCACTTTGTATATCTTGTAGTTAAAACCTTGTATTTCCACTAATGTGAAAGACAGACCTACCACTTTGTATATCTTGTAGTTAAAACCTTGTATTTCCACTAATGTGAAAGACAGACCTACCACTTTGTATATCTTGTAGTTAAAACCTTGTATTTCCACTAATGTGAAAGACAGACCTACCACTTTGTATATCTTGTAGTTAAAACCTTGTATTTCCACTAATGTGAAAGACAGACCTACCACTTTGTATATCTTGTAGTTAAAACCTTGTATTTCCACTAATGTGAAAGACAGACCTACCACTTTGTATATCTTGTAGTTAAAACCTTGTAGTTCCACTAATGTGAAAGACAGACCTACCACTTTGTATATCTTGTAGTTAAAACCTTGTATTTCCACTAATGTGAAAGACAGACCTACCACTTTGTATATCTTGTAGTTAAAACCTTGTATTTCCACTAATGTGAAAGACAGACCTACCACTTTGTATATCTTGTAGTTAAAACCTTGTATTTCCACTAATGTGAAAGACAGACCTATCACTTGTATTTCTTGTAATCTTGTACTTCCACTGATGTGAAAGACAGACATATCACTTTGTATATCTTGCAGTTAAAACCTTGTATTTCCACTAATGTGAAAGACAGACATACCACTTTGTATATCTTGTAGTTAAAACCTTGTATTTCCACTAATGTGAAAGACAGACCTATCACTTGTATTTCTTGTAATCTTGTACTTCCACTGATGTGAAAGACAGACATATCACTTTGTATATCTTGCAGTTAAAACCTTGTATTTCCACTAATGTGAAAGACTGACCTACCACTTTGTATATCTTGTAGTTAAAACCTTGTATTTCCACTAATGTGAAAGACAGACCTACCACTTTGTATATCTTGCAGTTAAAACCTTGTATTTCCACTAATGTGAAAGACAGACCTATCACTTTGTATATCTTGTAGTTAAAACCTTGTAGTTCCACTAATGTGAAAGACAGACCTACCACTTTGTATATCTTGCAGTTAAAACCTTGTAGTTCCACTAATGTGAAAGACAGACCTATCACTTGTATTTCTTGTAATCTTGTACTTCCACTGATGTGAAAGACAGACCTATCACTTTGTATATCTTGTAGTTAAAACCTTATAGTCCCACTGAAGTGAAAGAGAGACATACAACTTTGTATATCTTGTAGTCAGAACCTTATGCTTGCTATTTAAGTATAAAAGAACATGATGTGGTACCTCCAATAATATAATGGTCTAAGGGAGTATGATCTATAATTAATATTTTTCACATAAACAGCTGAGAAAGAAGCCACATTCACACTGTCAAACTGATCATTACCAGTGAACCAAATGTGATCCATTCATTGAAGACAAGATTTTAAATTGTCATTAAACATTCTATCTGTGCTTAACTACATTCTTGTTACAGACTATAGGGTAGGTAAGTAGTGAACAGTACAGACTGTCAACTTTTGTATGACAGAATGATTTGACTGTCATTCATACAGTGCATCCAAGCATGCTAACCACAAGTCCAAATCTCAAGTAATGGTGAATGAGATACACCAATAATATTCATACAGTGAATCCAAGCATGCTAACCACAAGTCCAAATCTCAAGTCATGGTGAATGAGATACACCAGTAATATTCATACAGTGCATCCAAGCATGCTAACCACAAGTCCAAATCTCAAGTAATGGTGAATGAGATACACCAGTAATATTCATACAGTCAATCCAAGCATGCTAACCACAAGTCCAAATCTCAAGTCATGGTGAATGAGATACACCAGTAATATTCATACAGTGAACCCAAGCATGCTAACCACAAGTCCAAGTCTCAAGTAATGGTGAATGAGATACACCAGTAATATTCATACAGTGAATCCAAGCATGCTAACCACAAGTCCAAATCTCAAGTAATGGTGAATGAGATACACCAGTAATATTCATACAGTGAATCCAAGCATGCTAACCACAAGTCCAAATCTCAAGTCATGGTGAATGAGATACACCAGTAATATTCATACAGTGAATCCAAGCATGCTAACCACAAGTCCAAATCTCAAGTCATGGTGAATGAGATACACCAGTAATATTCACACAGTGAATCCAAGCATGCTAACCACAAGTCCCAATCTCAAGTCATGGTGAATGAGATACACCAGTAATATTCACACAGTGAATCCAAGCATGCTAACCACAAGTCCCAATCTCAAGTCATGGTGAATGAGATACACCAGTAATATTCACACAGTGAATCCAAGCATGCTAACCACAAGTCCAAGTCTCAAGTAATGGTGAATGAGATACACCAGTAATATTCATACAGTGAATCCAAGCATGCTAACCACAAGTCCAAGTCTCAAGTAATGGTGAATGAGATACACCAGTAATATTCATACAGTGAATCCAAGCATGCTAACCACAAGTCCAAATCTCAAGTAATGGTGAATGAGATACACCAGTAATATTCACACAGTGAATCCAAGCATGCTAACCACAAGTCCAAGTCTCAAGTAATGGTGAATGAGATACACCAGTAATATTCACACAGTGAATCCAAGCATGCTAACCACAAGTCCAAGTCTCAAGTAATGGTGAATGAGATACACCAGTAATATTCACACAGTGAATCCAAGCATGCTAACCACAAGTCCAAGTCTCAAGTAATGGTGAATGAGATACACCAGTAATATTCACACAGTGAATCCAAGCATGCTAACCACAAGTCCAAGTCTCAAGTAATGGTGAATGAGATACACCAGTAATATTCACACAGTGAATCCAAGCATGCTAACCACAAGTCCAAATCTCAAGTAATGGTGAATGAGATACACCAGTAATATTCATACAGTGAATCCAAGCATGCTAACCACAAGTCCAAGTCTCAAGTAATGGTGAATGAGATACACCAGTAATATTCACACAGTGAATCCAAGCATGCTAACCACAAGTCCAAGTCTCAAGTAATGGTGAATGAGATACACCAGTAATATTCATACAGTGAATCCAAGCATGCTAACCACAAGTCCCAATCTCAAGTCATGGTGAATGAGATACACCAGTAATATTCATACAGTGAATCCAAGCATGCTAACCACAAGTCCCAATCTCAAGTCATGGTGAATGAGATACACCAGTAATATTCACACAGTGAATCCAAGCATGCTAACCACAAGTCCAAGTCTCAAGTAATGGTGAATGAGATACACCAGTAATATTCACACAGTGAATCCAAGCATGCTAACCACAAGTCCAAGTCTCAAGTAATGGTGAATGAGATACACCAGTAATATTCATACAGTGAATCCAAGCATGCTAACCACAAGTCCCAATCTCAAGTAATGGTGAATGAGATACACCAGTAATATTCATTCAGTGAATCCAAGCATGCTAACCACAAGTCCAAATCTCAAGTAATGGTGAATGAGATACACCAGTAATATTCACACAGTGAATCCAAGCATGGTAATCACAAGTCCAAATCTCAAGTCATGGTGAATGAGATACACCAGTAATATTCATACAGTGAATCCAAGCATGGTAACCACAAGTCCAAATCTCAAGTCATGGTGAATGAGATACAATCAGAAATAATTTTTATATTTATACGAAATCCACTTTCAGTATTAAATTTCCACTCATCTCTAGTAGATTACAAACGATGTGCAGTATTTAAGTACCTACATGACTTTCACACATCTAAATATCTGAATTTAGTATAGATGTTACTAAATCATGTATACATAAATATTTACTTTTAAATGTTTCCAAAATAATCTTAATAATAAAAGTTTACCAATTAAAAATGAATTAAAAGTAAGAGATATTCAATTTACTAAACAGTACAAAGTTAACAGTGAATTAATAACATATCAGGCTGTTGTATATGAAATGTTAGATTTTAACGTGCAAATTTGAAATTCTCGAAGATGAGAAACCCACTTAAAATAAAAACGTATTCTCAAAACCAATACCAGCCATCTTAAAAACACAAATTTGAAACTTGGTTTCTAGTGACTGAAAGAGAAACATTATTGTAAATTTCTCTGAATAATATAGTGTATTGTCTGGTACATTTCATGGTTGTTCTTATTTCAGAAACTAAATAATATTTACATTACATTTACTCACGATGTACTCTCCTGTCCAATATGTAGGCGAATGACTTGGAACTATGTGTTTTATGTCATACTCAACAAACATTCTATACTCTGTTACCTCCAGTTTTCATGTAAACTTACTGTGAAAATGGTTTAATGAGGAGATTTTTTGTTACAAATAACACTTTGAATATGATTTCACCTTCTATACTATGTCTGGAACTAACGTTTCCATTAGTTTCACCAGTGGCAACAGTTTGCTATCCCTACCTGTGAAGGGGTGGTATACTGTCTACAGTACGGAGTGTGGCTCGGGTTGACACAACGTTGATGCTTTCCGAACAATCACAGATCACTTGAATACACCTGTCAGGCAAACGGTTTTCTAAAACTACCACCAGTCCAGCCCAACCTTTGGTGAGGTAATATGCTGTCATCCCCTCTCTTCCCTACATTTAGATATTTCAAGTCTGAAAATACCTCTTCAAAAATAGTTATACTCTATATTAAGTACACTGAGAATTAGTATTAACTCATATCAACCTAAGATTATATATAATCAGTATCATGGTTGTTGAGGGTAGTGACAAAAATAACATCAAAATCTTCACTTAGTCTAGTGTGTAAAGTTCCACATACAGTAAAGGAAGTAATTACTACATCAATAACTAATAGCATCAGTTACACGTTGATTGTTTGCTATGAATGATTCTCATCCAACCATTAGTTACACGTTGTTTCCTATGAATGATTCTCATCCAACCATTAATTACACGTTGAATGCTTACTATGAATGATTCTCATCCAACCATTGATTGTTTCCTAGGAATGATTCTCATCCAACCATTAGTTACATGTTGATTGTTTGCTATGAATAATTCTCATCCAACCATTGGTTACACGTTGATTGCTTACTATGAATGATTCTCATCCAACCATTAATTGTTTACTATGAATGATTCTCATCCAACCATTAGTTACATGTTGATTGTTTCCTAGGAATAATTCTCATCCAACCATTGATTGTTTACTATGAATGATTCTCATCCAACCATTGGTTACACGTTGATTGCTTACTATGAATGATTCTCATCCAACCATTGATTGTTTACTATGAATGATTCTCATCCAACCATTGATTGTTTACTATGAATGATTCTCATCCAACCATTAGTTACACGTTGATTGTTTGCTACGAATGATTCTCATCCAACCATTAGTTACACGTTGATTGCTTACTATGAATGATTCTCATCCAACAATAAGTTACACGTTGATTGTTTGCTAGGAATGATTCTCATCCAACCATTAGTTACACGTTGATTGTTTACTATGAATGATTCTCATCCAACCATTAGTTACACGTTGATTGTTTACTATGAATGATTCTCATCCAACCGTTAGTTACACGTTGATTGCTTACTACAAATTATTCTCATCCAACCGTTAGTTACACGTTGATTGTTTCCTAGGAATGATTCTCATCCAACCATAAGTTACACGTTGATTGCTTACTATGAATGATCCTCATCCAACCGTTAGTTACACGTTGATTGTTTACTATGAATGATTCTCATCCAACTGTTAGTTACACGTTGATTGCTTACTACAAATTATTCTCATCCAACCGTTAGTTACACGTTGATTGTTTCCTAGGAATGATTCTCATCCAACCATAAGTTACACGTTGATTGCTTACTATGAATGATTCTCATCCAACCATTAATTACACGTTGATTGCTTACTATGAATGATTCTCATCCAACCATTGATTGTTTCCTAGGAATGATTCTCATCCAACCATTAGTTACATGTTGATTGTTTGCTGTGAATGATTCTCATCCAACCATTGGTTACACGTTGATTGCTTACTATGAATGATTCTCATCCAACCATTGATTGTTTACTATGAATGATTCTCATCCAACCATTGGTTACACGTTGATTGCTTACTATGAATGATTCTCATCCAACCATTGATTGTTTACTATGAATGATTCTCATCCAACCATTAGTTACACGTTGATTGCTTACTATGAATGATTCTCATCCAACCATAAGTTACACGTTGATTGTTTGCTAGGAATGATTCTCATCCAACCATTAGTTACACGTTGATTGTTTACTATGAATGATTCTCATCCAACCATTAGTTACACGTTGATTGTTTACTATGAATGATTCTCATCCAACCGTTAGTTACACGTTGATTGCTTACTACAAATTATTCTCATCCAACCGTTAGTTACACGTTGATTGTTTCCTAGGAATGATTCTCATCCAACCATAAGTTACATGTTGATTGCTTGCTATGAATGATCCTCATCCAACCATTAGTTACACGTTGATTGTTTACTATGAATGATTCTCATCCAACCGTTAGTTACACGTTGATTGTTTACTATGAATGATTCTCATCCAACCGTTAGTTACACGTTGATTGCTTACTACAAATTATTCTCATCCAACCGTTAGTTACACGTTGATTGTTTCCTAGGAATGATTCTCATCCAACCATAAGTTACACGTTGATTGCTTACTATGAATGATTCTCATCCAACCATTAATTACACGTTGATTGCTTACTATGAATGATTCTCATCCAACCATTGATTGTTTCCTAGGAATGATTCTCATCCAACCATTAGTTACATGTTGATTGTTTGCTATGAATGATTCTCATCCAACCATTGGTTACACGTTGATTGCTTACTATGAATGATTCTCATCCAACCATTGATTGTTTACTATGAATGATTCTCATCCAACCATTAGTTACATGTTGATTGTTTCCTAGGAATGATTCTCATCCAACCATTGATTGTTTACTATGAATGATTCTCATCCAACCATTGATTGTTTACTATGAATGATTCTCATCCAACCATTGGTTACACGTTGATTGCTTACTATGAATGATTCTCATCCAACCATTGATTGTTTACTATGAATGATTCTCATCCAACCATTAATTACACGTTGATTGTTTGCTACGAATGATTCTCATCCAACCATTAGTTACACGTTGATTGCTTACTATGAATGATTCTCATCCAACCATAAGTTACACGTTGATTGTTTGCTAGAATGATTCTCATCCAACCATTAGTTACACGTTGATTGTTTACTATGAATGATTCTCATCCAACTATTAGTTACACGTTGATTGTTTACTATGAATGATTCTCATCCAACCGTTAGTTACACGTTGATTGCTTACTACAAATGATTCTCATCCAACCGTTAGTTACACGTTGATTGCTTACTACAAATTATTCTCATCCAACCGTTAGTTACACGTTGATTGTTTCCTAGGAATGATTCTCATCCAACCATAAGTTACACGTTGATTGCTTACTATGAATGATTCTCATCCAACCATTAATTACACGTTGATTGCTTACTATGAATGATTCTCATCCAACCATTGATTGTTTCCTAGGAATGATTCTCATCCAACCATTAGTTACATGTTGATTGTTTGCTATGAATGATTCTCATCCAACCATTGGTTACACGTTGATTGCTTACTATGAATGATTCTCATCCAACCATTGATTGTTTACTATGAATGATTCTCATCCAACCATTGGTTACACGTTGATTGCTTACTATGAATGATTCTCATCCAACCATTGATTGTTTACTATGAATGATTCTCATCCAACCATTAGTTACACGTTGATTGCTTACTATGAATGATTCTCATCCAACCATAAGTTACACGTTGATTGTTTGCTAGGAATGATTCTCATCCAACCATTAGTTACACGTTGATTGTTTACTATGAATGATTCTCATCCAACCATTAGTTACACATTGATTGTTTACTATGAATGATTCTCATCCAACCGTTAGTTACACGTTGATTGCTTACTACAAATTATTCTCATCCAACCGTTAGTTACACGTTGATTGTTTCCTAGGAATGATTCTCATCCAACCATAAGTTACATGTTGATTGCTTGCTATGAATGATCCTCATCCAACCAT
The DNA here is from genome assembly GCF_004210375.1 of Tachypleus tridentatus. Lineage (NCBI taxonomy): Eukaryota > Metazoa > Arthropoda > Merostomata > Xiphosura > Limulidae > Tachypleus > Tachypleus tridentatus. Next base: position 120,065,457 of record NC_134834.1, on the reverse strand, counting down.
TAGTTACACGTTGATTGTTTACTATGAATGATTCTCATCCAACCGTTAGTTACACGTTGATTGTTTACTATGAATGATTCTCATCCAACCGTTAGTTACACGTTGATTGCTTACTACAAATTATTCTCATCCAACCGTTAGTTACACGTTGATTGCTTACTACAAATTATTCTCATCCAACCGTTAGTTACACGTTGATTGTTTCCTAGGAATGATTCTCATCCAACCATAAGTTACATGTTGATTGCTTGCTATGAATGATCCTCATCCAACCATTAGTTACACGTTGATTGTTTACTATGAATGATTCTCATCCAACCGTTAGTTACACGTTGATTGTTTACTATGAATGATTCTCATCCAACCGTTAGTTACACGTTGATTGCTTACTACAAATTATTCTCATCCAACCGTTAGTTACACGTTGATTGCTTACTACAAATTATTCTCATCCAACCGTTAGTTACACGTTGATTGTTTCCTAGGAATGATTCTCATCCAACCATAAGTTACACGTTGATTGCTTACTATGAATGATTCTCATCCAACCATTAATTACACATTGATTGCTTACTATGAATGATTCTCATCCAACCATTGATTGTTTCCTAGGAATGATTCTCATCCAACCATTAGTTACATGTTGATTGTTTGCTATGAATGATTCTCATCCAACCATTGGTTACACGTTGATTGCTTACTATGAATGATTCTCATCCAACCATTGATTGTTTACTATGAATGATTCTCATCCAACCATTAGTTACATGTTGATTGTTTCCTAGGAATGATTCTCATCCAACCATTGATTGTTTACTATGAATGATTCTCATCCAACCATTGATTGTTTACTATGAATGATTCTCATCCAACCATTGGTTACACGTTGATTGCTTACTATGAATGATTCTCATCCAACCATTGATTGTTTACTATGAATGATTCTCATCCAACCATTAATTACACGTTGATTGTTTGCTACGAATGATTCTCATCCAACCATTAGTTACACGTTGATTGCTTACTATGAATGATTCTCATCCAACCATAAGTTACACGTTGATTGTTTGCTAGGAATGATTCTCATCCAACCATTAGTTACACGTTGATTGTTTACTATGAATGATTCTCATCCAACTATTAGTTACACGTTGATTGTTTACTATGAATGATTCTCATCCAACCGTTAGTTACACGTTGATTGCTTACTACAAATGATTCTCATCCAACCGTTAGTTACACGTTGATTGCTTACTACAAATTATTCTCATCCAACCGTTAGTTACACGTTGATTGTTTCCTAGGAATGATTCTCATCCAACCATAAGTTACACGTTGATTGCTTACTATGAATGATCCTCATCCAACCATTAGTTACACGTTGATTGTTTACTATGAATGATTCTCATCCAACCGTTAGTTACACGTTGATTGCTTACTATGAATGATTCTCATCCAACCATTGATTGTTTACTATGAATGATTCTCATCCAACCATTGGTTACACGTTGATTGCTTACTATGAATGATTCTCATCCAACCATTGATTGTTTACTATGAATGATTCTCATCCAACCATTAGTTACACGTTGATTGCTTACTATGAATGATTCTCATCCAACCATAAGTTACACGTTGATTGTTTGCTAGGAATGATTCTCATCCAACCATTAGTTACACGTTGATTGTTTACTATGAATGATTCTCATCCAACCATTAGTTACACGTTGATTGTTTACTATGAATGATTCTCATCCAACCGTTAGTTACACGTTGATTGCTTACTACAAATTATTCTCATCCAACCGTTAGTTACACGTTGATTGTTTCCTAGGAATGATTCTCATCCAACCATAAGTTACATGTTGATTGCTTGCTATGAATGATCCTCATCCAACCATTAGTTACACGTTGATTGTTTACTATGAATGATTCTCATCCAACCGTTAGTTACACGTTGATTGTTTACTATGAATGATTCTCATCCAACCGTTAGTTACCGTTGATTGCTTACTACAAATTATTCTCATCCAACCGTTAGTTACACGTTGATTGTTTCCTAGGAATGATTCTCATCCAACCATAAGTTACACGTTGATTGCTTACTATGAATGATTCTCATCCAACCATTAATTACACGTTGATTGCTTACTATGAATGATTCTCATCCAACCATTGATTGTTTCCTAGGAATGATTCTCATCCAACCATTAGTTACATGTTGATTGTTTGCTATGAATGATTCTCATCCAACCATTGGTTACACGTTGATTGCTTACTATGAATGATTCTCATCCAACCATTGATTGTTTACTATGAATGATTCTCATCCAACCATTAGTTACATGTTGATTGTTTCCTAGGAATGATTCTCATCCAACCATTGATTGTTTACTATGAATGATTCTCATCCAACCATTGATTGTTTACTATGAATGATTCTCATCCAACCATTGGTTACACGTTGATTGCTTACTATGAATGATTCTCATCCAACCATTGATTGTTTACTATGAATGATTCTCATCCAACCATTAATTACACGTTGATTGTTTGCTACGAATGATTCTCATCCAACCATTAGTTACACGTTGATTGCTTACTATGAATGATTCTCATCCAACCATAAGTTACACGTTGATTGTTTGCTAGGAATGATTCTCATCCAACCATTAGTTACACGTTGATTGTTTACTATGAATGATTCTCATCCAACTATTAGTTACACGTTGATTGTTTACTATGAATGATTCTCATCCAACCGTTAGTTACACGTTGATTGCTTACTACAAATGATTCTCATCCAACCGTTAGTTACACGTTGATTGCTTACTACAAATTATTCTCATCCAACCGTTAGTTACACGTTGATTGTTTCCTAGGAATGATTCTCATCCAACCATAAGTTACACGTTGATTGCTTACTATGAATGATCCTCATCCAACCATTAGTTACACGTTGATTGTTTACTATGAATGATTCTCATCCAACCGTTAGTTACACGTTGATTGTTTGCTAGGAATGATTCTCATCCAACCATAAGTTACACGTTGATTGCTTCCTATGAATGATTCTCATCCAACCATTGATTGTTTACTATGAATGATTCTCATCCAACCATAAGTTACACGTTGATTGGTTACTATGAATGATTCTCATCCAACCATAAGTTACACGTTGATTGCTTCCTATGAATGATTCTCATTCAACCATTAGTTACACGTTGATTGCTTACTATGAATGATTCTCATTCAACCATTAGTTACACGTTGATTGCTTACTATGAATGATTCTCATTCAACCATTAGTTACACGTTGATTGTTTACTATGAATGATTCTCATCCAACCATTAGTTACACGTTGATTGCTTACTATGAATGATTCTCATTCAACCATTAGTTACACGTTGATTGCTTACTATGAATGATTCTCATTCAACCATTAGTTACACGTTGATTGCTTACTATGAATGATTCTCATTCAACCATTAGTTACACGTTGATTGCTTACTATGAATGATTCTCATTCAACCATTAGTTACACGTTGATTGCTTACTATGAATGATTCTCATCCAACCATTAGTTACACGTTGATTGCTTACTATGAATGATTCTCATCCAACCATTGATTGTTTACTATGAATGATTCTCATCCAACCATTGGTTACACGTTGATTGCTTACTATGAATGATTCTCATCCAACCATTGATTGTTTACTATGAATGATTCTCATCCAACCATTAATTACACGTTGATTGTTTGCTACGAATGATTCTCATCCAACCATTAGTTACACGTTGATTGCTTGCTATGAATGATTCTCATCCAACCATAAGTTACACGTTGATTGTTTGCTAGGAATGATTCTCATCCAACCATTAGTTACACGTTGATTGTTTGCTAGGAATGATTCTCATCCAACCATTAGTTACACGTTGATTGTTTACTATGAATGATTCTCATCCAACTATTAGTTACACGTTGATTGTTTACTATGAATGATTCTCATCCAACCGTTAGTTACACGTTGATTGCTTACTACAAATGATTCTCATCCAACCGTTAGTTACACGTTGATTGCTTACTACAAATTATTCTCATCCAACCGTTAGTTACACGTTGATTGTTTCCTAGGAATGATTCTCATCCAACCATAAGTTACACGTTGATTGCTTACTATGAATGATCCTCATCCAACCATTAGTTACACGTTGATTGTTTACTATGAATGATTCTCATCCAACCGTTAGTTACACGTTGATTGTTTGCTAGGAATGATTCTCATCCAACCATAAGTTACACGTTGATTGCTTCCTATGAATGATTCTCATCCAACCATTGATTGTTTACTATGAATGATTCTCATCCAACCCTAAGTTACACGTTGATTGGTTACTATGAATGATTCTCATCCAACCATAAGTTACACGTTGATTGCTTCCTATGAATGATTCTCATTCAACCATTAGTTACACGTTGATTGCTTACTATGAATGATTCTCATTCAACCATTAGTTACACGTTGATTGCTTACTATGAATGATTCTCATTCAACCATTAGTTACACGTTGATTGTTTACTATGAATGATTCTCATCCAACCATTAGTTACACGTTGATTGCTTACTATGAATGATTCTCATTCAACCATTAGTTACACGTTGATTGCTTACTATGAATGATTCTCATTCAACCATTAGTTACACGTTGATTGCTTACTATGAATGATTCTCATTCAACCATTAGTTACACGTTGATTGCTTACTATGAATGATTCTCATTCAACCATTAGTTACACGTTGATTGCTTACTATGAATGATTCTCATTCAACCATTAGTTACACGTTGATTGCTTACTATGAATGATTCTCATCCAACCGTTAGTTACATATCTAAGAATTATAAGGTGTTTGGTATTAACTGGTAGATGTAAATGAGGAAATATGAAGTAGTTAAATTTACCCAATGTAATAAACAGATGAAAACCTTTGGTTACATTAACTAGTACAACGGTTCCAAAAAACACACCTCAAAGGATCTGTGAAGGCTGAAAAATACGTTTATGTTCCACCTGGTAAAACATAACTTTATGGTCTTTAATACTTTCTTACCAAGTAAGAAAAAGCAACGAGGCACTTGAGAAGTCGTTTTAAAGTGAAAACAGTTATCAGAACTTCATGTAAACTGATTAAATGACAAACACCCACTAAACATGTGAAACCTAAAACAGTATCTTGGATCTCTTGTTCTTATAAGTACTGAAATTCATTCATTCTATTAAAGATTAAACTCTTACTTCATGCCTTTGACCTTTAGATACTGTTAGATTGATGATTGAATCTGCCAATATGTGAGCACTTGGAATAACTGTTTCAACCAGTAATCTTTTAGAGCTGTGGATGGCCAACAGGAACTTTGGATACTGTTCAACACAACTGAAACCTGGTGAACAAACAACACGTTACTAACAGCATTAAACAGAACTTGGTAAACTACGTAATACAACTAAAACCTGGTAAATGAACAACACGTTACTAACAACATTAAACAGAAACTTGGTATAATATGTAACGCAATTAAAACTTGGTAAATGAACAACATGTTACTAACAACATTAAACAGGAACTTGGTATACTATGTGACACAATTAAAACATGTTAAAGGAACAACGTGTTACTAACAACATTAAACAGAACTTGGTATATATATGTAAAACTGGCTGGTATATTTTTCTCTACAAGTGGGTTTTTTCATCATCACAGAGAACTTGGTATATATATGTAAAACTGGCTGGTATATTTTTCTCTACAAGTGGGTTTTTTCATCATCACAGAGAACTTGGTATACTATGTAACACAATTAAAACTTGGTAAATGAACAACATGTTACTAACAACATTAAACAGGAACTTGGTATACTATGTAACACAATTAAAACTTGGTAAATGAACAACAATTTACTAACAACATTAAACAGGAACTTGGTATACTATGTAACACAATTAAAACTTGGTAAATGAACAACAATTTACTAACAACATTAAACAGGAACTTGGTATACTATGTAACACAATTAAAATTTGGTAAATGAACAACAATTTACTAACAACATTAAACAGGAACTTGGTATACTATGTAACACAATTAAAATTTGGTAAATGAACAACAATTTACTAACAACATTAAACAGGAACTTGGTATACTATGTAACACAATTAAAACTTGGTAAATGAACAACAATTTACTAACAACATTAAACAGGAACTTGGTATACTATGTAACACAATTAAAATTTGGTAAATGAACAACAATTTACTAACAACATTAAACAGGAACTTGGTATACTATGTAACACAATTAAAATTTGGTAAATGAACAACATGTTACTAACAACATTAAACAGGAATTGGTATATTATGTAACACAATTAAAATTTGGTAAATGAACAACAATTTACTAACAACATTAAACAGGAACTTGGTATACTATGTAACACAATTAAAATTTGGTAAATGAACAACATGTTACTAACAACATTAAACAGGAATTGGTATATTATGTAACACAATTAAAATTTGGTAAATGAACAACATTAAACTGAATTTGGTACACTAGGTAACACAACTAAAACCTAGTACAGAAACAAGATGTTACTAAAAACAATAAACAAGAAGTTAGTGTTAACTGTGCTATACTTTACAGTGAAATTAACTGACTACAGGATATTATTTATAAATATAAATTAGTGTGGGGAATTAGTTAAAGACATTGAATCTTGTGATACATTGTGTACATGACAATATGTATCTGTAACAGATCATTGTTATGACAAGAGATTTTTATATACTTAATCTTTAGAGCAGTGAAACATCCAAGGCTGGTATGAACGATTATCTCCTGCACTGCACTAGGTGTGTTTATCTTTCATTTTTTAACAATCCTCACAAATTATAGTTGATACTGTCTTGCTTAGAGGTGATTATTCTTTTACCGTTTTTTCTTATGGTAAAAGTAACTTCAGTTTACTGACCTAACAGAGTTTGTACTTTAACCAGAGTGGAATCAAGAGGACCTTATTAAAGTCTACATTCTTACAAACAAATTTCACGTTAACTCAACTGAAAGTAAGGACGAGAAAGGAACACTTACTTGTATGCCAGTGGTTAAAGGCTAGGCACACGATGATATAAAGGCCAGGTTCCAACATGGCGTGGCACCCTACAAATCCTCTGACTTGCCTCTTGCTGTGTTTTATTAAAGCACCAACTTGGCCCCGGGCAGGATCGGCTGCTCTAAAGACTACAACACACAAGTCCAGCTGGGAACGTTGAGATCTCTCTGCACTTCTGTTTCAAAACAATTTTAAGATCAGAGACCATTATTAACTAGAGATATCTCAAGATTTCCTTAAAACACACCATAAGTTGATTGAACATGTTACCTTTGACCTTCCTGAAACAGACTAAACTCTACTTCTGTAGCCTCCAACACTGTCATTACTGTTACAGCCATACTGTCCTTATCGGCATGAGGAGGGAGAATTCCTTGAAGTCGAATTTCATTCCAGTCAGAACGGACTTTGCATATATCAACACAGTCAAAATACCTATAACAATAAGTGTGGAAAATTACTGTCAAGCCATAGCATAATGTAATGTATCGTAACTAGAATATATTCATGAAATATGCAACTCAAAAACGTTTCTTTTATTTATTTGTAAACATAATTTAAGGCTAAAATCAAAAGCAAATAGTTTTATTATTCCATTTTAAACTTTTATTATTATATAAACTATTTCTCATTTACTTATCAGTTCCATAGATTACTATAGTTGTATCATATAAATCACTATAACTGTATCATATAAATCACTTGTCTATCTTATAGATTACTATAACTATCATATAAATCACTTGTCTATCTTATAGATTACTATAACTATCATATAGATCACTTCTCTATTTTAAAGATTACTATAACTGTATCATAAATCACTTATGTCTTAACAATTATTATACAAACTTGTAGAGGTGTACCAACTCTTATTATGTCTTAATTATTATACAAACTTGTAGAAGTGAGCTAGTTTTGTTGATAACATTAATAAAACACATCTGATGTTTACCTCAACATATCTGAAAATGACATCCAGAAGACTCCTTCGTCAGCACCATGAGGCATCAGCATTTCTCGAAGCTCTGACGTCCATAACGAGCATTCATCTGACCAATCACCTCTCCAAGAATAGTGTCCCCAAGGATTCCGAAGTCTGACTAGTCTAAGAAAAACGTTATAACTAAGTTAAAGGGAACTTAAAACTGTGACTATTAAAATATAAGGACCCAATATATGCAGCTTTTCAGATCCAAGATCTTTTGAATAATAAACTTAAGACGAAAACAAAATATTGATATTTTATTTATTTTGTCAAGCAAGAAGACAAACAACAATAAAAAATGTTACAAGGTAATTTAATGACAATAAGTTCATACAACAGCATCTCCACACCTAACTGACATGCAGACAAAAGTCCAATATTAACACCTGATATACCATTATCAATCATGGTATAAATTATAAAGAAACATAACTTGTGTGTATACTACAGAAGTCATAATTATTACCTCAATCCATGCAAGTCTTGAACATCAAGGACTGAGTAGGCATGTCGAGGTCGTAACCCCACATTATGATAGTCTTCATCGTTTACTTGCATGTTACCTCCCCCACAAGATGCCCCCATTAAAAACCTACACAAGGAAGTTAGTCTTGTATTCACGACTTTCAATTTAAATAATATTAAATAATGTTGAAGCTTAGTAAAAATAGTTACTTCATTTACAAATAATTCCTTCTGGTTTTTTTTTCACCATCTTTTAGAATTAATTTATACTGAACATTCAAACTTGTAAACTAAGTTAACATAAAGTCTTTATTATTAAACAACTAACAAACACAGTGTCAAACAACTAGACTATAAAACAAACTTAGTTTGTAAAATGACTACATCTCATAACCCATCAATATTACATACTCTATTATTTTGTTGCTGGAATTTTTGTTTTTAATACTAAGATAATTATTAAAATAGTTATGTTTAGCTGTGAAATGTATAAGTAAAATACAATGAGAAATAATACAGGACATAACTCCATCAAAGATGTATATTTACTATAAAGTTTGGGACACACCATGACTGTAATTGTATATTTACTATAAAGTTTAGAACACGTCATGACTGTAGTTGTATATTTACTATAAAGTTTGGGACACATCATGACTGTAGTTGTATATTTACTATAAAGTTTAGAACATGTCATGACTGTAGTTGTATATTTACTATAAAGTTTAGAAAACGTCATGACTGTAGTTGTATATTTACTATAAAGTTTGGGACACGTGATGACTAGTTGTATATTTACTATAAAGTTTAGAACATGTCATGACTGTAGTTGTATATTTACTATAAAATTTGGGACACATCATGACTGTAGTTGTATATTTACTATAAAGTTTGGGACACGTCATGACTGTGGTTGTATATTTACTATAAAGTTTGGGACACATCATGACTGTAATTGTATATTTACTATAAAGTTTGGGACACATCATGACTGTAGTTGTATATTTACTATAAAGTTTAGAACACGTCATGACTGTAGTTGTATATTTACTATAAAGTTTAGAACACGTCATGACTGTAGTTGTATATTTACTATAAAGTTTGGGACACGTGATGACTAGTTGCATATTTACTATAAAGTTTAGAACATGTCATGACTGTAGTTGTATATTTACTATAAAATTTGGGACACATCATGACTGTAGTTGTATATTTACTATAAAGTTTGGGACACATCATGACTGTAGTTGTATATTTACTATAAAGTTTAGAACATGTCATGACTGTAGTTGTATATTTACTATAAAGTTTAGAACATGTCATGACTGTAGTTGTGTATTTACTATAAAGTTTAGAACACGTCATGACTGTAGTTGTATATTTACTATAAAGTTTGGGACACATCATGACTGTAGTTGTATATTTACTATAAAGTTTAGAACATGTCATGACTGTAGTTGTATATTTACTATAAAATTTAGAACATGTCATGACTGTAATTGTATATTTACTATAAAGTTTGGAACATGTGATGACTGGAGTTATGTTGACCATAAAGTTTAGAACACGTCATGACTGTAGTTGTATATTTACTATAAAGTTTGGGACACACCATGACTGTAATTGTATATTTACTATAAAGTTTGGGACACATCATGACTGTAGTTGTATATTTACTATAAAGTTTAGAACATGTCATGACTGTAGTTGTATATTTACTATAAAGTTTAGAACATGTCATGACTGTAGTTGTATATTTACTATAAAGTTTAGAACACGTCATGACTGTAGTTGTATATTTACTATAAAGTTTGGGACACGTCATGACTGTAGTTGTATATTTACTATAAAGTTTGGGACACATCATGACTGTAATTGTATATTTACTATAAAGTTTGGGACACATCATGACTGTAGTTGTATATTTACTATAAAGTTTAGAACATGTCATGACTGTAGTTGTATATTTACTATAAAGTTTAGAACATGTCATGACTGTAGTTGTATATTTACTATAAAGTTTAGAACATGTCATGACTGTAGTTGTATATTTACTATAAAGTTTAGAACATGTCATGACTGTAGTTGTGTATTTACTATAAAGTTTAGAACATGTCATGACTGTAGTTGTGTATTTACTATAAAGTTTAGAACACGTCATGACTGTAGTTGTATATTTACTATAAAGTTTGGGACACATCATGACTGTAATTGTATATTTACTATAAAGTTTAGAACATGTCATGACTGTAGTTGTATATTTACTATAAAGTTTAGAACATGTCATGACTGTAGTTGTATATTTACTATAAAATTTAGAACATGTCATGACTGTAGTTGTATATTTACTATAAAGTTTGGAACATGTGATGACTGGAGTTATGTTGACCATAAAGTTTAGAACACGTCATGACTGTAGTTGTATATTTACTATAAAGTTTGGGACACATCATGACTGTAGTTGTATATTTACTATAAAGTTTAGAACATGTCATGACTGTAGTTGTATATTTACTATAAAATTTAGAACATGTCATGACTGTAGTTTTATATTTACTATAAAGTTTGGAACATGTGATGACTGGAGTTATGTTGACCATAAAGTTTAGAACATGTCATGACTGTAGTTGTATATTCACTACAATCTGACATTATAAGAACATTATTAAACTTTATTTCCTTTTACTTACATACTACTTCATTGAAAGTTAAATCAATGTGGATTTATAGTCACAATATAAACTTATAAGTTCATAATCTGGGAATGGAACATACCCTGCAGAACGAGAACTAAGTAGTTGGGCCCATATAAGGTCTTCATCAATTCCTTCTTCGTTTGGAACCGAGGAAGCTGTTTGAAACAGAATACAAGTTTTATAAAAGTTAAAAAAGACAGAGGGAAAAAAGTTAGTTTAGAACTAAATCAAAACACACATTACATAGAAAATGTATTGTTACAGTAACAAAATACAAAGCAGATGTCATCATAAAGATTTATCAATCTTGGCTGGAGTACAGAGAGACCTTTTGAATTGTTAATAACATAACATTAAGCACCTTCAAAAAGCACATGGGGTATACGGTTTGATTTCGTTGTTTGTTGGTAGTGAACAACATATAGTACACATTCATATACATAAGGTTATGTATGTTTTTTTAAAACGATTCTTACATAAAACATTCATACACTGAGATCCTAGAGATGTTTTCAGATCAGGAACTTAGAATTTCCAAGATAGCAGTGGAAAACAAAGGGATACGACCAGTTCAATGAAACAAGTGGGAATCTATAAACACAAAAGTCAGTGGAAAAAGCCATTCATGTATGCCAAATGACAGTATGTAACATAATTAAGAAGAACCTTCATTTGCAAATGAGACCAACTGGATGTGGGTTCACCAAGATTTTCAGTCCTTTGTCCTGTTCAAATGTGGCACACTTCAAGAATGTGGGGAATGAAATGGATATTCCATAAGAAAACATAACAGTCAAGTCATGAGATGCAGCACCTATGATTACTTATGTAACTGCACTGTTCAAAAAGGCAACAGGAAACAATCCTTCTTGTAAACTTCTAATGGAAAACATACAGATAGAAAGGTGAGCTTTGAATGTGACAGCCATATAACAGAGCCATGTGCAATAGAAGCTATGCTGCAAGGCTATTATAAAGTTGGTTGGTTGGTTGATAAAATATTCAATACAAGACCAGAGTCCATGTATGGATTAGGCACAGTGGTGATAGTGCCAGAGCAAATAGATTTAGCTGTAGTGTTGGCGAGCTTGTTCCCGCAAATACCAATGTGGTCTGGTATCCAGAAAAACTGGATAGCAGTAGATGTTAAAGATAACTGGGCCAGTCGGTCTTGAATATCAGTCAGAAGAGGGTGTGAACCAATGTGAAACAATTCCAGGGCCAGTAGAGAACTAAGCAAGTCAGTATAAATAGTGCAGTTTGAGTAATGCTTAGCTTTATGTACTCCAGGGTAAGAGAAATGGTGTACAGTTCAGCAGTAAACACAGAAGCTGTGGAGAGGATTCTGTGCACAACAAACCATGGCAGAGTCCACACAGTCAACTGATTTTGAACAATCTGTATAAATAAAAATGGAAGGATGGTTCAAAAGATGTTAAGCAAATAGCAGACAATATTTCCAATCAGGAGGGTCACAATGGAGTACTGTAAGAAGCCATGGTGGGATGGGCTGACCAAAAGATACAGCAATATTATCCAAGGACAAACCCAATTCATCCAACTGAGCCTGGATACAAAGGTCAAAAGGAGCAATGACAGATCATCTGTTCTGAAAAAGTATGGCCCAGTGAGGAAAGAAAACACAATCCCAGGTAGAATGCTTTGGTAAGGAACAAAGTTTTGAAGCAGAAAGTAAAGACAGTTGCAAACGGCAAAGGTGCAGAGAAGGTTCATGAGATTCTACATATAAACTCTGAACTGGGGAGGTGCGGAAAGTCCCAGTGTAGAGTTGAAGTCCTTGATGATGAATGGGGTCCAGCATCTTTAAGGCTAAGGTTCTGGCTGAGCCATTGACCAGTGATCTATAGCCAAATTTTGATCAATCAAAAGCAAGATACATCTGTAGCATAGAACATCGATCCACTCCCCTAGTGGTGGAAGAGAGGACACAGAGGATGTTCAGTGCTTTTGTACATTTGACATGTAGCTGCTTGATGTGTGGTATAAAAGTCAGCTTACAGTCAAAGATAAGTCCCAAGAACTTTGTCTAAGGGCACAACTTCACCTATACAGAATTGAGGATCAGGGTGAATACCCTGTTGGGGGCAAAAGTGCATACAAATTGTTTTAGAGAGAGAGAAGTTAAAGCCCTTTTCTGTGGTCCACTTCAGTAAACAATTGAGGGCAGTCTGTAGCTGCCGCTCAATATACCTCTTGTTAGATGACTGACATGAGATGTGAAAGTCATCAACATAGAGCCTGTTTGCAACAATGAGAAGGAGTTGTTCAGTGATAGCATTAATTTTTATACTGAAAAGTGTGACATGCAACACACAGCCTGAAGGGATTCCAAATTTCTGTAGAAAAGAACAGGAAAGTGATGAACCCACATGAACAATGTGTTCTCCTGTTGCAATCTCCTGTCCATTAAAATAATTTTAATAAAAATGGGCAAATGGCCACATAACCCATATATATGGAGGTCTCGTAAAATTCCATACCTCAATGTTGTATCATAAGCCTTCTCAAAGTCAAAGAATATTTATACAAGATGTTGTCATTTGAGAAAAGCTTCTCTGATTGATGTTTCAAGTCAAATCAGGTGGTCCACAATGAAGAACTGTCGTTGGAACCCACACTAGGTGGGTGAGAGGAGGTTGATTGATTCGAGGAACCAAACAAGACGAGCATTAACCATCCTTTCTAAAGTCTTACAGATACAGCTCGTCAAAGTAACTGGACATTAGTTTAAAGGAATCTTGGGATTCTTCCCAGGTTAGAGAAAGGTAGGACAATAGCCTGGTGCCAGGCATCAGGAAAAACATTCTCCTGCCAGATCTGGTTAAAATCAATCAGAAGAATAGCAAGAGAAGCAGGAGATAGATGGTGCAGCATGTTATAGTGTACATCATCAGGTCCAACCAATGTACTGCCAGTTTGAGTTCCATCAGGGACGATTATAATCATAGACAATAAGCTCAAAAGGAAAGAATTGATCTCTTTGCCCAAGTCTTGGTGGCTAAGAAGGTGGAAGAAGAAGCGGAAGTGCAGAATGAAGGTGGAAGAAGAAGCGGAAGTGCAGAATTCCCAGTAAAAGCTTTCACCTAGAGTATTGGCAGTGCTCTGGGTATCAGTTACTTCTTGGCCATCAGAGAGCAAGATTGACAGGGGAAGGAATTATTTTGCCCAATGACCTTTCAAATCTTGTCCCATATGACTTTGGAACTGGTGATAGAAGATATGCTGGTTATGAACTTAATCCAAGAATCCTTTTGGCTTTGACATCTTACCCACTGAGCATGTGCATGGGCCCATTGGAAAGCAATGAGGTTTGAGAGTGTGGGATATCTACAGAAAGTATCCCAGGCCTGTTTTTGAGCCTTCCATGCCATATTGCAGGCAGGATTCCACCACGGATAAGAATATAGTGGAAAACATGTAGAGGTTTTAGGAATACACTGAGCAGCTGCTTGTATAATACAGTCAGTTACTGCTGCCATACAGTCATCTACTGTTGGATTACATATGATGACAGGATCAAGTTCTACAGAAGCATTAAAAGAGGGCCAGTTTGCATGATCTAGCTTCCACAGGGGCAAGCGGGTCGGGTGGCATGGACCACGGCCAGTCTCTCTCAAAATTATAGGAAAATGATCACTGCTTTGTGGATTATTGTCAACCCTCCATGAAAAATGGGAGAATAGGGAAGGGGAGCAAACTGAGATATCAATAGCAGAAAAGGACTGACTAGGTGCATGAAAATAAGTGAAAGAACCACTATTGAAAAGAGAAAGGTTGTGATTAGAGAGCATAGACTCTACAGAGCAACCTCTCCTATCACTATCAGCATTTCCCCAGAGGGGATGATGTCCATTTATGTCCCCCAGGATTAAAAAGGGTGGCAGAAACTGTTTAATGAGAGCATCAAGGTCTGATTGATCATATGCCTCTCTATACAACAGGTAGAGAGAACAAACAGTAATGGCGGAACCCAAGGAAACAGATGGCTACGGCCTCCAAGGGTGTGTCGAGTGGCAAAGACAGGGTGGGCATATGATGATCAACCAAGAGTGTCACCCCTCCATGCACTTGTCCATCACACAGCCTGTCATTTCTGTACAAAGAAAACTACCAAAAGGTAACTGTATCAGCAGGTTTCAGAAATGTTTCCTGTAAGGAAAGACATACAGGATGGTAGGAAACAATCAGTTTTGATGTCATCCAGATCAGAACGTAAACTGCGACAGTTCCATAGTATCAAGGTGGTCATTTTTACTTATCAGTAGGTGAACTGGGTGGAGAAGCCTACTGCTGATGACCATGTATTTTTTCTTTACTGTTTTTTTTTGAGGGAGGTCTGGCGGCCACCATGGATCCTGCCCTGGGTTGATTAGGCAGGTCTTTGCTGTTGGAAAAGGATTCCAGTGACTGAGAACGTGAACAAGTGATCGTTTTGCATTTTGGGATGGGAGAAAAAGATGTACCCTAGGAAATGCCTGTACACAGAATCAAAGGATGTGGATCTTGGGGTTTGTTGGAATGTATGGGAGGAACAGAAATGGGTGTTGAAGTAGATAATCAACTTTTTTAACCATGAAGGTCAAAAGACTTTTCATTTGTTTTGAGAACAATTCTTTTGGAGGGACAGAGAGATCTGTCTGTACTCCCACTGTACTTGTGGAACAAAGTGCAGCAGCACACGTCCGAGATGAAGTGATGGATGGCAACTTTCAAGCCTCAGGGTAAGTAATGTTATGAATCGTTTTCAAATAATGCACCTATTTTTCTTCCAACCATTTAAGGCAAGAATGAAAGTAGGACTGGTGAGAGCCATTGCAAATGATGCAATGAGGGTCCATTTCACACTCATAAGCATCATGGTCCATGCCACCACAACGAGCACATGTCAGGGATCCACAACATGACGTCTTTGAGTGACCAAACCTCTGATACTAGAAACATCAGAGAGGGTTTGGAATGTACGGCCGTACCTTGCAATTAAGATAACCTGCCTTGATGGTGGCAGGCGGACATGGTGATGTAAATGTCAGAACAAGGATATTGGTCAGCATTGTAATTCCATCTTTCCAAGTAGAGAAATGCCTCACTGTCAGAATCTCCTTGGGTGGAGAAACCAGCGAGAATCTTTCACTTGGGGATGTTCTTCAAATCCCTCTCAACAATAACTCCTCGTGATGAATTCAAAGTAGCATGAGGTGTAATCTCAATAGGTATATCCCCAATTACCTTTGAATGCAAGAGGAGTTCACTGTGTTGAGATGTGGATGTTTCCACCAATATGTTACCAGATCAAAGCTTCTTTACTGACTTTGGAGAGCCAGAAAGTCCCTCCAGTCCCTTCTGAATAAAAAGGGAGACATTTGCCCTAAAGGTTTGTCTGAAAGAGAATGTAGGATAAGAAAATGGGGTGCAACAGATTGTACAGATGTTGAAGATTGCTACTCAGAAACTTCAAGACGTGGTCGTTTACCTATGGACTGTGTTTCACTATCTTATTTAAATTTTTGTAGGAAGATCCATAGGAAAAAAGTAAAATTTCAGTACCCACTGACCCAACCCACCATGGAGCCCTACAAGGTGATGCACTACAATGTTAAACAAGGACACTGCAGTAACACCAGGGTTTCATGAGTGCTATACCCAAACACCAGCATCAGATACAATGTTCACAACACCTGTTGAGAACATCCAACACTGGTACTTGGCTGACCCTAGCCCAAGTGGACCATCTTACTAAACGAAGGGGGGACACCCCAAGGCTGCTCACCTACAGGAATTTAAGGCCAAAGTGGACCCCTCAACCACCAGAATCCTCTCCTCCTCTTCATGGGTCATCATACATGGCAAAGACATGGGTGGATGCTTAGATCCCAGAGGAGGTAAATGAAAGAACAGAACTTTCCTTAAGAAGTCCCCTCACCACGTAAAGGAATCTATGCCGAGGGGGCTATTATAAAGATGCATAGTCATCAGATAAAGCACATATAGAACTCTCAACATGGACCAGGGAAAGGCATAACTGTTCTAATATAATTTACTGAACCCTATTTATAAAGATATTGGATATATATGTCCTCACCCAATAGATTTGACAGATCACATAAAATAAAACAAAAAATTATCACATGAATAACAGATGGAGAAACACACAAAATATAGTAAATCAAATATCAACCTAACATGATAAAGATGCTTTCATATGTAACTGAAACTAGTGTGGATGTAACAACTTCAAGAAACACATTAAGGGTATGTAAGACATGTAGGTACAAACTTACACTGAAGAGGAATACTTTCACATGGAGCTCCAGTTAAGGTGGAGAGACCTTCTATAGCTCTGCCCGACACTAGTGCTTCATAGCAACCATGAAGCTTTGCTACAGCCTTCTCTATAAGAGGAACCCACAACTGTTTACGTTTTGCCTGAAAATATAGTAATTATTTTCCTTATGAATTAATTATAGCAAAAATCAGCAAAAAACAAACACAAAAAAAATGGGTGAACTTTTCTAAGGGTTTTATTTTTTGTACGTGTTTTACAAAACATTTCTTTACACGTGTAACATCTGACATTTATAGTCTTGTGTGAAACTCAGAATACTTCAATTCACAGTTTTCACCAATCATATATGAATGATTTCCATTCAAAATGAATTAAAATTTTAAATTATACACTGAATTGGATACAAGTTTCAAATTTAAAATAATATAGTGAATAATATCTTTTATAACTTAGTACAGGGCAACATTATAAAAATAATACAAATATTATATCAAGATAATATTTATAGATTTAAATTTCTTCTTTTACAAAGATAATGTTGTCTACCATTATAGATTTAAGTTTGTTCTTTTACAAAGTTAATGTTGTCTACTGTTATACATATAGGTTTGTTCTTTTACAAAGTTAATGTATCTGCTATTATAGATTTAAGATTGTTCACTTACAAAGTTGGGGAAACTAACATTTGTATAATTCTGTCAATACATCATAAAATGAGCTCAAAGTATTTTTCTGAAAGTTATTTTGGTAAAGGTAACCCTTGTGGAAAGTTACATCATATTACTAATCTATCATGCTCTAAGATGATCTAAGTGCAACTTTAAAGCAATAAAACTAAACAAGCCCAGGTTTTAAAGTCTATTATATTTGGATGTAAGAATAATTAGTGTGTAATTGTCTTACAGTGTATGATCATTCTAGAAAGAAAAGATAACATTTATTTGTTTCTCATTTTTCAACTCTTACCTTACATTCTTGATTTCACTACAGTTACTGTTAAGGTAGTGAAAATAACAAATAAGATATAAGGTTTACCTGAAGAAAATGTTTGATATTTGTTTAAGTTATGCTAATGAAATTCAAAACCTGTAAGATGGCAAAAAGGTATTTTTATTTTTAATGTGAAATTCATCTTGTACTAAGACTAGTAAGAGTCAGATTGTCTTGGTAAATTCACAAACAAACTGTTAGAAAAAGAACTGTATCAAAAAAATCTAATTTTCTGGGTACAACAGACCTTCAACATTTACTAAAACCTTGTTATATTTTGTGAAGATACAGAATTATAGCATATAATATTTGATGGTTACACTGAGAGTTAGATACTTCAATGGTTAAAAGGTTGGTCAAAAAGACCAAGACTGTATACAGAGGAATAAATGAGACATTCATACCTGGGAATAAAGTAAAAGACCACGATTATCACAGGGAAGCAAATCATCTACTAGAACTGTTGTCCATCGACCATCTTTACACAGACGAACCTGGTAAGCTCCTTGTGGACATATCTCCCTTGTGACCATAACTTGTTCTACTAGTTCTGGACGCTCAGCAAGCACAGCTAATGCACTTAGAAGCCAACAATTGCCTAGCACCCCTGTCAAAAACAAGAAGTTTATAATTACTACAACATTAAACTGTTTATTTACTGTTAAATATTTGAAAACCAAACAGCACCATATCCTATGAGAAGTTTCTATTACAACAACTGTTTACTAATTGTAGATGAACACTAATAAGGATTTCATTGATCATGAGAAGTTCTTAGTTGGAACAACTGTTTACTATGCCCATTTAGATTTAACATCTTATCAACTACAAGAGGTTTGTAGTTACAGCTGTTTACTAATTATGTAAATATAGATAAAACTAATCAGCATATTATCAATCATGGAAGGTATGTGGTTGCAACAACTGTTTACTATCTATGTACACATACAATGAGACTTAGGAAAAGTATACCAAGAAAACGACACTATTCAAACTCGACAAGATCAAAAGGAAAACAAAGAGTTAACAACACCCAGCCTTAATGGGAAAAGTGCATCTAGCAATATTCCATCTGTCCAAAATGAGACAAGAAGTTCATTACTTATAAACATTAGTCTACTAGTTAGTAAGTTTATTCATTGAAAATCTTGCAGTGCATTTATCAACACTGGTTCTAAAGCTACAACAGTTTGACCTTATTTGGAAATGAGAGATGAGACATTGTATACAGTAACAATGAAAAAAGATAGATTGATAATGTTCCAGTTGGATGAAAGTGGGTGACTGATATTGAAGTTACATAAGCAACAAGCTTCATACAATATAAACAGTACTGTTCATAGGAATAACTACATGATTGTGACACAAGTTACAAGCCTCACACAATATAAACAATACTGTTTATAGGAATAACTACATGACTACAACACAAGTTACAAGCCTCACACAATATAATCAGTACTGTTCATAGGAATAACTACATGATTGTGACACAAGTTACAAGCCTCACACAATATAATCAGTACTGTTTATAGGAATAACTACATGACTGTAACACACGTTTCAAGCCACACACAATATAAACAGTACTATTTATAGAAATCCCTACATCATATTACTGTTGCATAACCACCAGCAGCTAGGAATCAACTCTGAGGTAAAAAAAAAAAAGAAAGACCAAACAGAATTACTTTATTGTTCTCCCACACAGAAGTAATGTACATGTTTATCAGAAGAAAGCTTCAGACAGAGTTCAATGTCTAATCACATCCATTATAAAATGCTGCCACTAATCTGATTTTCTTGGCTATAGTGCAAGATAAAAAAAAAGGCTTACTGCTAATCTTTCTGTTACTATCTATAAAATGTAACCTTTGATGAAGTATTTTATGATAATGATGAACTATATTAATTGTATGTTCAGCACAACTTTAACATTAGTTTCAACTTCCACTTATTCTGGAGATATGAAGAGTATATTTAACTAATAGTAATAAAAACATATAATGATGTGATGTTTTTCTTACATTAGTGAGTTCTTTTATATCATGTGATGTAATGAACTCAACATTTTGGACTTGTGAAGATAATATACTATGTTATTTCTTCTTTTAAAATCTCTGTAAATTTGAATATATGTACATTATCATGTAATGCAGTAGGCCTACTTTAAAAATCAACTTGTACTATGTAATTCAATATGTGACATAACAAACTCAGATCCAAATACTTTACAAAAAATAAACTGACTGATTCAATTCTCTGCTGTCTTAACTATATTCCTGACTATCATCCATCTAATGATACACCAGACACTGTGTTATTTGTAATCTACATTTTTTCAAGGTATTACTGACACTTGATTAATCTTAAGGTTATGCACCTTCTAGCTAACAGGAGGGTCTCAAACCATTTGGATCTTCCATTGACAAAAGCTGTTTTACTGTGTACATTAATGTTAAGATAACAGTGAGCCAGGTGATGTTTTTAGGTTTATGTAGAAGCTAGAATAACAACAGAGGAGCAAATAACAAATTAAATTATATTTAACACTTTGGATTAATCATCAGGTGTTATAGGATTAACTAAGTCTAACATACTTAACACTTTAGATTAATCATCTAGTGGTATAGGATTAACCAAGTCTAATATATTTAACACTTTGGATTAATCATCAGGTGTTACAGGATTAATCAAGTCTAACATACTTAACACTTTGGATTAATCATCAGGTGTTACATGATTAACCAAGTCTAACCTTGAGTTATATCTGAAGGCATAGCAGTAGTTCTGAAAACAGTCCACTTTGTCCTGCTTTCTGCTATATCATAGGTGATTTCCTGAGGTCTCAACCAATGAGCTACAGTCTCCTCACGGGGTTCTTCTGGATTATAATACAAGGACTTTGGTACAGGTGGAAAAGAGTCATCTACAAATGGCTCATTATTCTAAAAGGTGAGAGGAATGATAACGTAAATATAAATTTAAACATTAATTACAAGGATAGAAATAACATTTTTTTCTACTAAACTGATAATGCATTAGGAATGTGCAACAAGTTCTATTTCAAAATAAATTTTACTTTTTTCTATTTTTTTATACAAAATAATTTTTAAAAGATCCTAACTAATGTTGAAGGTAAACTTAGTGTATTCAATAATACTGCAAATTTTAAATTATTGTTTCCATTATGCTTATACAGTTTAACATTTCCACATATCAGTTGTAATGCATCTTGGGAAAGGCATATTTACAATTGTTATATGTCCTTCCACCAAAGTGATTAAACCTTTTTCACATTACACAGAAAACAAAATTAAAACATTCTTTTCATAATGTAATACTATCTTCAGAAAACAGAGAAACCAGTGCATCTTACACTGAAACGTTAATACACTGGAGAATTTAAAAATAGACTGGTAAACAACAGCATGTAAGGATGGAGACAAGTAAACGACAGTGTGTTATAAATGTAAGGATGGAGACTGGTAAACAACAGTGTGTTATAAATGTACAGATGGAGACTGGTAAACAACAGTGCGTTACAAATGTGTTATTACTACTGTAATGTGTGTCCTCGATGGAAAAGTTTAAGCTTGTATAAAAATGTCTTATGTTAAACATCTAATTAAACTTGTATAAATAAGCATTACCAATAATAACAGGTTTGAAATCAGTGAAGACAGTCATATAAACTTCTTAACTTTAAAACCATGAACTACTTAACAATTAAAATGTAACAAATATAGTGACAACAAAAACAACCTGTGAAACCAATGGTTGCCACTAATATCTAAACATAGATAACATATTTTATTTGCTTTAAATGTTGCACAAATAACAAGTCACCAGTAAAAAAGAAAGTTTTATAAGATAAATTGAATATTTGTGGAAAATTTAGTTCTGTGATAAAGTATCAAATTTAAATATAGTTTATAAGTCTAAGTGCATAGCTGAAATCTTAAGTTGTGAGAGATTGAGTAACTGAAAAACTTATAAATGTATTGAAGATATATCACTTTTTCCTGTTTTAAAACACTTTTAAAAAGTTAACTATAAAAGACTAACCTGCTTACAAAAGTTAACTATGTCCTCCCACTTCTGTCTGGCCTCGTCTTCTTCAATCCTACGTAACTCATCCATCAGTTCACTCTCTCCCTGTTGAGGTATAGCTCGAGAGTGTGCAGTATCTGGCCTGAGTGACAAGAGGCTGCGGGAAGAATGACACATTTCACACACCACATGCCCCCCACTGTTATGGTATGTACAGGCCGAACAGTTCCACTCGTCCGAACACCCTTCTCGAACACTCCGAACACTGCCATAACGAAGTGTTGCAGTGCTTGGCTGGTGACAAGTATCAAGAGTTTCTCGCTGATAGTTACATGCTGCACATTCAGGAGCACTTTTAGGATTCCTGAGAGTACACCTTAAACAAGCCCAACTTTCCTTGGGTTTTAAGGTTCGGAACTGACGATCTGTCGTGCTGTTGACCTTTGACCCTCCACAAGCACTACAGATATTGTCTGTGGAAGGATTTATAAGAGTGCAGCGAATGCAGGTCCACCTGTCAATCACAGCCACTCCCAGCACCTGGCTTAACCTCATGTTGCTATCAGAAAAATTCCGCTCATTCTCACCTGTTATACTAGACCGAGAACTCTGTGGCCAGGAAGAATCAGATGTGAGAGAAGTGGACATTTCTCCCTCGTGTGGAGGTTCTTCTGTTAAGTCAACAATCAAATGCTTGTCTGTATTTGATGTCCCAAGAGTCCCGTTGGGTCTATGTTTTAATACCGGGCTATTTGTGAAACACTCTGTGGTAAAAACTTCAGACAAAGATTTACTTTTAAAACAGTTGTTATATTTTCTAGTAGGTGGAGGCTGCTGGGTGTTGTTTGTTGTATTTCTAGGCCTCAGATCTGTCAAGAAACCTAAACTAAAGGAATTCCTGAGCTTAATAGAGGTTGGAATGTTAACAACTCTAGAAGCTTCACAAATCTCACAACATTCTGCAACTGAATTATTTTCATATGTACAAGATTTACAAACCCACGACAACTGTTGGTCATTGTTCACTGTCATAACATCTTCTGCAGAATGCGAGTTTGCCACGAGAGTTCTTTTTGTGTTACCATTGGCTTCTGTTGAGCCTTCTGAAGATTGACGGAACAGTTTAGCTTTAATACGATCAGAAAATGAGCGTTGCCTCTTGGGAGAGCTCACCTTCAGTTCGTTACAACTCCTGCGTAAGCCATTAGTATTTGAAACTTCTTCTCTGTTTATTTCTTCTGACTGAAATGTTCTAGAATTTTGACAAACTATACAATGATTTGTGGAGGGAATGTTTAAAAAGTGACAAAAATCACATTTCCACTTTGACTCTATTTTTGGAAGATGTTTGGGAGATGCAGTATCTGAGGTTAGAGAGTGTAATTCTAAATCCTGATTTCCAGGATCCCAGTTTTGCAGAGATTCAATGATTTTACAAGAATTATCACACTCTAAAGGTACTGGTGCAACTGATCTATTAACACTTTGATGAATTTCATGTCTTCGGAAGGAAGTCTGGGAACATGAAACACTAGTCTCTGGAAACGTGGTTACTGAAGTCTGCTCTTCTGGAACTTTGTCATCTATACAACCATCTTCAACAGAGCCTGGCCTATCACTGAAAGCTTTGTCACCCATAGGACCATCTTCAACAGAGTCTGGCCTTTCTCCTGAACCCTCATTTTGATGAGATGCACAAACCATACATACAGAACAAGTTTCCCAGTTCAGGGAGTGGCATCTAATGCACCTCCATTTAGGTGTTTTCTTTCGAATACATTTAACGAAACTTTTATCAAGAAAACTTGATCTATCACTGTCTGTATTACTTAAAGTATCTTCAACACTTTCAAAGTGTTTGTCTGGTAGATTTATGCTGTTTGAGCCCAGCTTTGTACCACCAGTCGGTAAAATTACGGGAAGGGCACGTTCCTTCTTCCCTATTTCATGAAGACTGTCACTGCTGTTGATGGTTTCCTTATCATGAGTAACTGATAAGGGCTGTGTAACATCTACAGGTTTTTCATCATGCACATTCTGTGAAGGTATGATACATCTGTTTTGAAAAGTAAGCATAATAAATAATTGTTATATTTTGATTCAAATTATGAGTCTTCTTTATAACAAAATCTTAAAATTGAATATTAAAGTTATTTATATACAATATACATTACATTTGTGAATTTCTTCACAATATTACACACTTCATTATCCTTGTTGCTAATTATCAAGTTACAAGTTCTCATTTTTAAAAATATTATTTTTTTTCCAAAGTTTAACTCCAATTGTACAAATTTTACTTTCTATGAACAAAGAAACTATTTTGTATTATTAAAAATGCACATTTCAAAACAGAAGGGAAAAATAACAACATGAGTACAAAACTGATTATATCTTCCCCTCACATACAAAAAATGTAAACAAACAAAAATAATACAACAGGTTTATCTACTCAAAACATTCAACCCGTTTCTTCCCCCAAAACTGATATGGTTTTCAAGTCAAAAGTTTCACTCTCATTACAAACAATTTTTTTATTCTAATGACAACAGTTTTTTTTTAAAACCTCAGGTGTTTGTAAGTTTAAGAAATGGTCACATAAAGGTTTTTCCTCACAAACATCTGCCAGTAATAAGCTTTATACAAACTAACAGATGTTTTCATCTAGGAATTGATGTCTAAACTTAGGAATAGCAATTAATCACACACAAAACACTTATTTCCAACCCACCTTGAAGTCATAAAATTAAAATTTAAATAAATATTTTATCATCATGGATTTTATTGTGTTTATAACAAACAACAGTCAACACAAAGAATAAGTGAACAAACTGTGTTTTCTGAGTAGCATGGAATTCTAAATAACGCTGCAGTGAACATTTTTCATGTAAACAGTAACTGAGTTTGTTGTTTACTTAATTTATCAGAAACAGCTTCTACATACAAATCACAGATAATTTCTACTCACCTTTAGAATTTTCGAAAACATATCCTTATATAATTCCGTTTACTGGACCTAGACTGACCGAAATCATACTAAATAGGTCACGAGTTCTAACACAATATGGGTACACAGATGTAGACATGTAAATCAGCACAAAACCCAATGGAATTTTAATACTGAACAGCTGTACCAGGTGTTGGAGGTTACGCAAGTGTACAGAATCGCCATAACGACCAAGTCATATTCTCGTTACAACGTATGAAGTATAGGCCAAACACCAACCACGTGATGACGTCGTCACAAGTATTACGAAATACGAATCAACGCTTCCGTTTCACGACTGGCGATGTTAGTAGTAGTTCAGAACACAAACCTGTTGGTATACGACGAAAACGGCAGCTCGCCAATTAAATTATGAAAGTGAAAGGTTCGTCTCATGGTAACTAGAAGAACGAATTTATAACACGGGGCAACCTCATTAAATTAAAAGTTCCGACGGTACTAATCAGGTAAGAGATAAAAATCACTTGCAGAGATCTAATTCCCGTTGGTGAAAATTGTTAAATTAAAACAATCTCATGTGCTCCTCAAAAACAAAGGAGTGTTTGTATAAGCTTCTATTAGAGTATTAATATTACGTTATCGGTGAGTATAGTGTGTAATCCACGTACTCCATGTTTGAATAATAAATTTACAGTTACACAGGTGAATAAACAAGCACAAGGAATACGAAAACTTGTAGCTTTGACGCAGTCGAGTACACAAAACTCGATTCACTAATCTATCTATATATACGCGTGTGTAAACACAGTTGGACGATTTTTATATGGATATTTAAGTAATGGCAATAAATGGAAGAATCAGCAGTAACTAAACTGATTATCATATAGTTGGGAAACTCCACACTATTTACGTAAGCAAATATTTCATTTATTATTACCAAATCCCACAATCGCTTTAGTTGAGTTGGTAAAACATCCGTCGTGGCCAGTTCATATTCTACACGTTGTGGCGTGAGGGCTACTTTTTAAAGACACGTTTTATATAAACCACAATAAGCATCAAAACTTGGCATGTCTAGCTATTTAGAGGCCCCCATCTCGTACAGAAGCAAACATTAAAATTCATTTATGGTGTTTTATTTCTAACCTTTGTTATTTTTTCTTTTTACCACATTAATTTATTTCTGGGGTTTCTCCAGATATTGCAAGTTTTTCAAATAATGTTGAGTACAGTTAAACGAACGCGGAATTAACCATATATCTAAATATATTCAGATATTCTATGGTTACTCAGTCACGTGCTACTACTTTTGTTTTTGTGATCTATTACTAATAAGCATAACCTTTGGACTTCCTGCTGACTGACTCACATTATACGAAGAGTTAACCACAAACAAAGAAAGGATTTCTTCTCAGCCACACCATGTCAACTAACACAGAATCTCTTATTAACCACGCAAGCGTCTTGTGACTAATGATGTTGACATAATAACTAGATTCAACACACTAACTCTGATCTCAGTCATACAACTATCCAATATTAATCATATAACTCTTCAGCATTGGTACAAAACAGTATTGGTCCTGTTGTTGTATAGTGATATTAATTACACAACCGTTTAAGACTGGTACAAAACAGTAATGGTCCTGTTGTTGCAGTTATATCAATTATACAACTGTTTAAGATTGGTACTAAACAGTATCAGTCCTGTTGTTGTATAATGATATTAAAGACACAACTGTTTAAGACTGGTACACAACAGTATTGGTTCTGTTGTACAATGATATTAATGACACAACTGTTTAAGACTGGTACAAAACATAACTACAACAACAGGACCATTACTATCAATTATACAACTGTTAAAGACTGGTACAAAACAGTATCGGTCCTGTTGTTGTAGTTATATCAGTTATACAACTGTTTAAGACTGGCACAAAACAGTAGCAGTCCCATTGTTGTGTAGCAATATTAATGATACAACAACAGCAATGGTTCTGTTGTTGTTGTTCGAGATGTGGAATGTTAAGCTGCAGCTGGAGATTTGTTTGAGAATGGATATTTACAGTTTCTGTGTAACTAAATTTTCTATATACAACATACACGGCAATAGACACAACCCCCACTATGCATGAATAAAATTTTCCAGTAGAAAATAGACTTTTCAAATACAACTTGTACATGTAAAGTAAATCATGTATTTTATAAGACTGTGTACAAGAAAATGTTATATTATTTGTATTGAATTCTTTTTACTCCATGATATAGGTGTTGGCTCCCTGAAGACACCAAATATATAAAAAATGTTAATCTTATGTTCATCTGTTACTGGCTGGTATTTCCTCTTACACCCTGTATTTAATCTTTCTGCAGGAACACCACATTTTTGTAAGAAAGCTAATTTAAATGGCTAATGATGTTGTTTACACTAGAATTAGGATGTTTTTAGCTTATATAATACACAGAAGAAATGAACAGAGTTTGAATACTTTATAACCTTTGCAGGGCCTTATTTTGTATTCTTCATAGGATTTTGGTGCACTTTACTGTCCCGTTTTGAGTAGATTTTCTCTTACTTGCAAGTCTAACATGCACACATTTTTACAGGTGTACAGCCTGCCTTAGCAATCAATGGTAAAAGATTTTAAAGTTTGTTTGAACTGAAACTTTACTGTTTCACAGTGGTTCATAATAATTCATACTAGTGCACAGCTTATGACACATACATAAAATCTATAAATACTATTATTATATGATAACAGTCTTACCTAATAAGTGGAAAATATCTATGGGAAAGCTAAATGAAATTAATTAATGTTAGGCATACCTGTATATTAATTAATGTTAGGGATATTTTGAGAGTGAAATAACTTTTGGTTTTAAAAATGTTTAGTATTAATAGTAAATCCTGTGAAGTTAGAGATTGATCATCCATTGTTTTTGTTTATTATAGGCTTATATGTATATATTTTATAAACATTGTTGCTCAAAGGAATATAGTAAAAAATAAGCTTGAATGGGGAAGGCAAACATCTGAATAAGTTATTTTTTAAGTTATTGTCTACAAAAAATTTCGTATATTTGAGAGAGCCATTTATTATACATGTCAATAGTTGGTTTGTAACTTTCTGATCCAAGAAATACTGGATCTTATGATAATTTTATGTTATTGGTCCCACATGTCTGATGTACCATGATATCGCTAAAAGTTCTACAGTATAGATGGCGTTACAGTTTATTTATTACAGCTATGATATCATCCATCTACCAGATGATCCTTGAACCCTATAGTTTTGATATATGGTATCTTCTGTGTAACAATATGATCCTTGTACCCTATGGTTCTGGTGTATGGTACCATCCATGTAACAATATGATCTTTGTACCATATGGTTCTGGTATATGGTACCATCCACGTAACAGTATGATCCTTGTACCCTATGATTCTGATATATGGTACCATCCATATAACAGTATGATCTTTGTACCCTATGGTTCTGGTACATGGTACCATCCATGTAACAGTATGATGTTTGTACCTTATGGTTCTGATATGTGGTATCATCCATGTAACAATATGGTCCTTGTACCCTATGATTCTGATATATGGTACCATCCATATAACAGTATGACCTTTGTACCTTATGGTTCTGGTATATGGTACCATCCATGTAACAGTATGATCTTTGTACCCTATAGCTCTGATATATGATACCATCCATGTAACAGTATGATCTTTGTACCCTATGGTTCTGATATATGGTACCATCCATGTAACAGTATGATCTTTGTACCCTATGGTTCTGATATATGGTATCTTCCATGTAACAGTATGATCTTTGTACCCTATGGTTCTGATATATGGTATCTTCCATGTAACAGTATGATCTTTGTACCCTATGGTTCTGATATATGGTATCTTCCATGTAACAGTATGATCTTTGTACCCTATGTAAGTAGGATTTGCTTGTAAATATCAGTTACAAAACTGAAATAACGGTTCTGTAGAAAACAAAGAAGGACCACTTCCATTAAATCAGTTGGTAACCCTGAATGTCTCAGGATCTGATATCATTGCTTCTTCAACAGATATAGATGTAATGCAGTCTTGACCGAGTTCAAAGAGATATTTATCTTATAATGAACTCCAATTTGGGTTAACTAAAGTCAAGAATAAATGGTAATGTCTTGTCAATGATCACATATTTATGTACGACGTTGCTTTGAAATATTAATCACAATATTGTTTGAAGCATCAGGTAACTTAAAATGTTTCACTCAAAGTGATAAAGTGTTTAGTTTATTTGCAGGTTTGTTATTAACATGGGGTGGAAGAAGATGAAGACAAAATGTTTGTAAACATCATTCTGTTTCATAAGAGAGTTATTTATAAGGAAGATATTGTGTTAACATCGTTAAGTATAACAGGGAAAGCAAAGTTCTGACCAGTTTTTAGGAGATTGACAGAGTAAAACCTTTTTCTATTATCTCATGAAGTGATACTTGAAACAATTGGTACTTGGTGAAACTCTATAATTACAGAATTGGGGGGAAAACAATACAATGTTATCTTTCACAAAGGCATAATTTATTAAGACCACCATTTCACCAGAAAACTAGGACAAGACAGTGGTGAGGGCCAGGTTAAACGGAACACACAAAAACTGCAGAGAAAAGTTTATCACAGGAAATAAATATAGAATGAGTTCTAAGGATAGACATAATTGTTGCCATTGTAATTGTAGAAGTATAAGAAACAAAATAGATTACTTGGGATGACGGGTAGGAATGGAGGATTTTTATGTAATGGGAATAACTGAAATATGGTTAAATGTAGATGGTTTTGATGACAGAAGTTTCTTTAAAATTCATGGTTGTAATTTATTTAATAAGGATAGAGTATCAGAAAGTGGG
The DNA here is from genome assembly GCF_004210375.1 of Tachypleus tridentatus. Lineage (NCBI taxonomy): Eukaryota > Metazoa > Arthropoda > Merostomata > Xiphosura > Limulidae > Tachypleus > Tachypleus tridentatus. The sequence goes on along the minus strand of NC_134834.1, from coordinate 120,034,928 downwards.
TAGGAATAGCTTTATATGTAAAATGTGAGCTACTTCCTGCTGAAGCTGATGATAAAGTGAACCATCAGTTGGTTGATGATGCTTTACAAAGAATGAGGTAAAACATGACATGAAATCTTGTCCAACATTCAAATGTCAAAAATCCAGTCCTCACAGAAAAAAATGTACCTTAACCAGAGAGAAAGGCATCAAAAGGAGAATAGATCTTGTTTGAGAGGCAGCAAGCAGAACAAGCAAGGCCCAATCAAAATGACAATTCCGTAAGAAGAGGCTCACAAGAAAGGGCAAAGGACACCAAGAAAGAAACCTTGGATCCACAAAACCTACTGCAGGAGATACATGAAGGCATATCCCAAGGTTCTAGGGAATTAGAATACCTGAAAGTAAAAGTACCTCTCAAACTAGGAGGGAACAAGACCCGGTAACTAGATATGCCATAGCACACATGTAAAGAAGATAGGGTGAATTGAGTTGAGACAAGAGAAGAAAATATGCAACACTTAATAGATGTGAGGAAAACTTAGATTTCAAGATTATCCACCCATCCCCAACTGTGTAGCCACCATTAAATAATGGAAATAGGAGAGTAGGGAACCTTCAAGAAAGGGCTATCAGATACAAGCTCAAAGTTGTGAATATGGCAATCAAAGCCCCTAAAGATACTATTAATACAACATGGATCATTGTTGAAGTAAGAACAAGGAATATTCTGAATAGGATGGGAACAGAGAAAATATGTAAGACAGGCCATGAGAGATGTGCAGGAAAGTGTACAATACATCAACCATGGTCAGATGAGAAAGTGAGGAAATGAAAACAACTGTTGTCAGAAACTGAGACTAACAGTAAAAGAAGTGAAAGGTATCCACAGTAATGTTTGAATGCGAGTCATTGGCAAGAAGAGAGATGAAGTACACTTTTGGTGGAGGAAAGACAAAAAATAAGAGAGAAAGGCTGCATCACTGAAGACATCTGAGTAATAAGGAGACAGATGAATAATAAGTATACAAGAAGGAGGAGGTAGTATAGTCTCCCAATGAATCCTGAGTGCAGGAGAACAAAGTATAGATGGGTAATGTTCTCATATTAGCTGGTGAAAATAATTCAGTGTTCAGTCCATGTTGTGATAATAAATCTCCTTATTTATCCCTTTAACATTTTTACAAATTTGGACAAGATAGCTGTAGACCTACCTTACAGAAAATGTAAAACAAATCAGTTTGCCACAATAGCTAACACACCAGTTATTCATACCCTACACACTTCATAACTACCTGGTATTTATAATCTAGTTTTTAATATACTAGAAAAAATTTGATGTTACATCCTTAGAACTTTCTAAGTATTCTAGCCCCATAGCTAACAAATTAAAGATACTGTTTACACCACCACAGTGTAAGAAAGCTTTAATTCTAAACTTATCTGTAAATAATGAATTCATAAGCACGCCACCAATGTTTATACAAGGCATGTTCTGATTTTAATAACTGTAAGTTCCAATAATATCAAATCATAATGTGATGTAGTTTGTATCAGCCAGTAGGAAGCCAACTAGATTTTACTTGAAATTCAACAAGAAAGCAACCAGACTGACATGATTCTTAGAATAAGATGAACCAAAATGACCAGTGTAATGTAACTTATAGTATAGCCAGTAAGAAAGAATCTAATATAACTTGTATGGCATTTAGGAATGCATACCATAAATCTGTGCCTATGAACTATTAGTTTTTCCACTAATTGTTTTGATTAATATTTGTTTTTTTATGGCAAAATAGTTTTATTTTTCTTCTCTCTAAAGCACATGTAAACTAAAGATTTTTAGTAACAAGTTTGGAAAGTTTAACCTAAGAATTGTTATGGAAACCATTACATTTTCAAGCTTATTTGTGTAAACTATTTTGGCACTAAACTGGTTGTAGATGTATCTTTATTGGTAGCTTGACCCTAAACAACACATTAAACAAACAAAACATTGGTAACAAATATTCCACAAATTCTTTTGTGATGGGTCAAAGGTCAGAGATACGTCATTGCATTTGTTCACTTGCATTCAAAATTTTATTGAACTATTATTTTATGAATTTATATCAATAAGTTTGACATCAAATGGTAGATTATATATAATATTTAAGTTTGAATTACGAGTTGATTTTTTAATTTAAAAGTAAATATTAACATATTTAAATATATATTTTAGTGAGTCATGTAGTATGTTGAATATAGCACTGTTTAAGATTAGATATTTGTGATATCAAAATACTAAATCTATAGTTTTGTATACATTAGGAACTCGGATTACCAATACTTACAAGCTAGAATATAAAATAAGAACCTCCTATCTTTATTTTCCTGAGATATGGTTTATGTACTGAATCAAACACAGTGGCCCAATTCACCTCTTTCCGTTTTTATACATGGTCCCTTATATACTCTTACTACAGTATACGACATTAATGACCAATCGACAGCCGAGAATATACCCATAGTAGTTTTCACAGCCATTTTAATCTGTGAAAAGGCTAGCGTGTTACTTTGATCCAAGTTTTCAAGTAGGTAGATTGTGTCTTTAGTCTGTTTGAAGTTTCATACTTTTTTACCTAAATACAGACTACTTGCTAAGCTTAATAAATTAGTGGAATTCAGTGGTATTAGTACAGTTATTTATAATTTTTTGGTTACTAAACTGTATACATAAAACCTAAAAAACTTTTGTTTGATATCTTCCACGTATGAAATTTTAAAAGACTTAACAATCTATGTCCAGCAGCAGCTGAGTTCAAAGGTTATAGATAGAAGAGATATATGTTTGCCATACTTCTTTATTTATTGTTCTATATTTTAAGAAAAATAAGTTTTGTAAGTTATTTCTATGTAACAATCTACATACATGTATAATGTATAATAATTTAAATGTTATTGTATAATACAAAGGTCTAGTCCACTAAAACACAGCCAAAACCATACCAGTTTTATTCTGTTGGATATAGTAACGAGTGCATGTGCATCGCATCAAAACAAGTTCTGTAATGTTAGTTAAGCATGAATGAAAGGTCAATATAATAAAAAATAATAAATATATAATGTTATGAAACTTAAGCTACTTAGACTAAACATTTGTAATTTCATAATACTATGTAGTCACTTTAGCGTAAAAAATTTATATTTAGTTTGTAACTTTTTTATGATCATAACCATGGTCAGTTGAGAGGCACCACGTAGCATATAAAAAAATAACAAAATATAAAGTCTTACTGAAAACAAACATCTGAAATGTATTTAGGAGATTTTAGAGATTAAATAAATAATATACAAGACTTTTAAGAAAAGAATAGTTTTTTAATCATAGTATGAAATCACTTTGCATTCAGACTAGTACGGAAAAATACTATTTTCATAAACAAATCTTTAGTAAAAATATTTCATTAAAATACCCGATTTTTTTGTGTACAAAAAACTTGTAATCTTTACTAAAAGTCTAGCAAATTTTGTGGCAACGCACTTATTGTATCGTAAGTTATAGGGTAAATAATTAACGTGTAAATGTGAATATTATAACAAGCCCATTGTGAAAGGGTTAACATTGGAGTTACAGTGGCACCTCGGTTCTCGAACAATTAGGTTTTGGAACATATTGTTTGAGAAAAAAATGTCTCGGTTGTTGAACATAAGCTTGCCCAAAACATTTTACCTGCACCTGTCGCTCAGTCCTCACCCCCACTAAAATCTGCTGTGAATGTTCTCATTTTCCTTTTCGTTTCTAAATATTCTGATTAAATAAGACACCATGGGGTTAAAGAAGGACAATGAAAGCAGCAAACCAAAAAGAAAAGTTGTTAGAGCCACAATAGAGGTGAAAAAAAAGGTCTCATAGCAAAGTGTGAGAGTGGTGTTCGCTGACCTTGCTGCACAATTTGGTATGCCAAAGTCTACAGTCTGCACCATACTGAAAAATAAAGAGGTCATTAAAGGAGCTGATGTTGCAAAAGGAGTGACAGTGCTTACGAAACAAAGATCACAAACAATGGAAGAGGTAGAAAAACTGTTGTTGATTTGGGTAAACGAAAAACAGTTAGGTGGTGATAGCATTTCTGAGACCATCAATTGTGAGAAAGCAAAGCAGTTGCATGCTGATCTCCTGAAAAACACCCCTGGAACGAGTGCTGATACAAGTGATGTCTTTAAAGCTATTAGGGAGTGGTTTGAAAAATTTAGGAAGTGGCATACATAGTGTGGTGAGACATGGGGAGGGTGCCAGGCAGAAACAAACCTCATTAGACAAGTTTTTAGTGATAAATAGGCCCAGTGAGTCTCAAGTAGGTTGTAGCAGTGCAAAGAGATAGAAAAAAGAAAGAACCCCAGAAGGAGAGTTACCTGACTTTTTTATGGAAAGTGACTCCCATTCCAAACAATAATAACCCTCCTACTCTCCACGTTCCTCACCACCTTTCGCTTACGCCATTAGCTCTCCTCAGCACAGGTAAAGTACAGTTAAATATTCATTTATTGTTTTTTATTGTGTTTATAGTTTTTGTGGTTGACTTTATGCATGTAAGTATTATTATACTATTATTTTATTATTATTATTTTTACTTAAAATGCTTCATAATGCATATTTTTGGTGGTCTGTAACAGATTAATTTAATTTACAGTATTTCTCATGGGAAAAATTGATTTGGTTTTCGAACAGCCTTCTGGAACTGATTAAGTTTGAGAACCGAGGCACCACTGTACTTAATCTTGTTAGTTACTTCTGGAATTGTTTATATAGAAGATGAGTGATATAAAGATTAGTGTGTTTAACAACTTCCTCTCTGTGTGTGAAAGACTTGTAACAGTATCAGCAATAACTAATGATCTGGTTAACTCCTTCCCAGTGTTTTCTTCACATTTGTTGATTCCTAAAGAAAACAACTGCATCTGACATTTTGTTATTGCATAGTTTGTACCTAGTTACAAAAACTAACCTTATATTTGGAATTATTCTGTTCTTACAACTTCAGACTAAGAAATAAAGGGTGTTCGGAAAGTCACTGTGCAGTTTTGTAATCATATTTTATTCAGTCAATTTCAAGCCAGCAACTGATAGCAGTGTTTAGAAACAAAATAAGAAGGATCCAGGCCTGTATTAATGCTAACGGGAGTCACTTTCAACATTGTTTATAATTGTCATTCATATTTACCTCCTATATTCTATATTGAAACATGTCTGTTAATAAATATATAAGTGCACAGTGACTTTCCAAGCACCCTGTATGAACATTTAGTTTTTCAAATATAAATTCCTAAAAAAATAATTACAGATCAACACAACCAAAGAGTTCAGCCCAAATGATGTATTCATGGTACTACATCACTATGTGCCATACATTTGTGGTACTGTACCACTGTGTATGTGTTCACATTTCTGTATCACTCTGTTCTCTACAAAGGCTAATATATTTCAAGATGCATCATACCAAATAATGGGATATCATGTCTACTTTAAAGTTAGGTTCTGTATAGATGTTTTTTTAGAATGTATGTGTGTGTGTCTGATTAGTTCTTTAATATGCTGGAGGTCCTCTCCCCCCTTAAAGTGTGTGAAAATATACATACATTGGTATTTACAAACAACTTTCTCTGTATTACTAATTACAAAAAGAAAACAAGTTCATATTTTATATTACTCCTGGACAGTTATGTATATAAACATGACAGCTTCTTCATATACTAAAGGACCCTCTTTCAACAAGTAATTTCATTTTTTGTTGAAGAAATAAGCATAATTCACTGGGACTCAACTTTCAACTGTTTTTGTTAGTTTACAGGTAGATAATCATTACAGCTGGATAACTGGTAGAAAATACCTAACTGATAAATCAGGAACATTAATTATTCTGATCAGATGACTAATAAAACAAACAAAATTATAAGACTAAAAACCAGGTTTTAATATACCTGTGGTTGCCAAAGCACAGAATCCTTACTGTATAGCTTGTTGCTTGACAACAAAAACCATAAAGGCAATATTTCAATTACTTAGAAACCAAAACCAATCATAATAAGTTCTTATTTCTGTGAGTTATAATGTTAATTAATTAAACTAAAACTTGAATTAATGAAAAACAATGATGTTATATTTTAATTACTAGATAACTGTAACAAAAAAAAGCAATAATTATGATTAGTGGATTATTAATGACAATCAATTTAAATATAATTTTGATTATTGGATAGTTGGAATAATCAAAATCAGCAACAACTGATTAATTTATGTGATTACATTGACCTAATTAATCATAACATCAAAATGAGTTAATTACCACACTCCAGTAGTTAGTAAGGGATAATAAGAGATCTAGTTCTTATGGCTATAAGGAACTGGTACATATTAACACTTGTTGATAACTGAAACTTAACAGTGAATTTCTTTCTACAAAAACATTACTGATGGACATCATTTCATTAATTTAACCCTTTTACTGAGTAATCATAAATACTTGAATGTCTTTATTGTGATACAAGTCTAGAATAATAACATGGCTATATTTAAGTTATATAAGTTATTTGTACAGTCACTCAACTGGAATGTTGATCTGTTGAAACAGTTGTAGCAAGCTTAATGACCCAGAACCTAAAAAAAAGTTCACACAAACACTTGCAAACATGTCTGTTACTAAGTTTGCTAACTTGAAATACTCATATTATAAAAACTTCTTTATAAAAATAAGCATCTAAAGCAATTTCAAATAATTCATAATTTTTCTGTTATGAATTTAAAGATATGTTAATTAAAAAAATTACAAAAGTAAATCTAATAAACAGCTGAACCCTCACAAACACTTGTCGACTATTTAAGGTAAGCTCACTTACTGTAAAAACATTGAAATTTAGCTTACCTCTACAGAACATCTAATTGATTTATATATCAATAACTACAGGAAATCTACTAAGTCACGTCTCTCTCAAAGTGATCAAAACACAAAATTATGATATATTTACAAAATGTTATATTCATATATATATACTCTTACAATAGGTGAATGTAGTTAACTAAATACATGTATTAAATTATTAAAGGAAGTACAATAAAGTAAGTGTATGACTCAACCTCAAAGACTGATTAGGTCATATTCAGAAATAAACATCTCTTATGGTTTTACATAAATTTCTACCAAGTACTTTAGTTTATAATCAGCTATTCAGAAGTTATAATTTTCCTATACTGGAAATATATATCCAATAGGTACTTACAACCTCTCACATAAATAGTTATTCTCATTCAGTGCTGCCCTCTATATGTAAAAAAATTGTATGCATGCTACAAGCCTTTTAACTCCCCTGAATTGGAATTGAGTGATTTCAGTGAGTCTCTCATCCAACAACCCTCCACCAATAACAGTGCAACATATTATCTTGATGCATGGGACTCCCTCTATTTAATTCTAACAGAGTGTTGTCAGAAGAGTGAAGTTTCCACTGGAGAGGAGGTAAATACCCATCAGACATACATTTTGGAGAGGAGGTAAATACCCATCAGACATACATTTTGGAGAGGAGGTAAATACCCATCAGATATACATTTTGGAGAGGAGGTAAATACCCATCAGATATACATTTTGGAGAGGAGGTAAATACCCATCAGATATACATTTTGGAGAGGAGGTAAATACCCATCAGACATACATTTTGGAGAGGAGGTAAATACCCATCAGACATACATTTTGGAGAGGAGGTAAATACCCATCAGACATACATTTTCGAGAGGAGGTAAATACCCATTAGATATACATTTTCAGTGTACAAAAATGGTATATCACCAGTATGAGGGAAAGAAAGAAACATCCTTGAAAAGCTTTTAGAGGACATTCCCTAATGTCAGACAGTCAGTTTTGAAGACCTGATGTGGAAAACTGCACCATTTCTGAAACAGGTATACTCTTTGAGGTATACTCTTTTTCCCATTATAGAAAGGTATGAGAGAAGAAAACAGAAGAGCACATCCAAGTTGGAGAGAACTATGACTGGAAAGAGATCTAAGCCATACAATATTAATCAAACTCAATCCCATGGAAAATGAAAGTTGGTAAAAGAAATGGATGTGCTCGCTCCTACATGACGTACTGTACACTGCTAGTCAGCTACATCCAAGATCCATGCCATGATCTTTTGTGAATAAACCACAAAACCTGGCAGCCAAGTACCAGCTGTATATACAAGGCCAAGTAAAAAACATGTGTTTAATACCCTCTCCCACTTCCTTTTTTTTGTAGCTGCCTTCCACCATTTGACAATTTGGGGGGGGGGGAAGGAGAAGAGAGATTTATCATTCCTTAATCATACAAAAAACAAAGATGACTTCAGAAAAAAATATGACATGAACACAGTTTATCCATTTTGCCATTTTTTTCTTTGTTATAAATTCTTTATCGTTTTGATGAAAACATTAAACAAAAGATGACTTCTGTTTGACATGGACCCTTAGAAAAACAATCACAAAAGAAAAAAATTCCAAAACCTTTTCTCAAAGAGATCTCTAAAAAAGAGGACCCCTTCATGTTAAACATGTTTTTCTTCTTTACTTGGCTTGAGTTTTTAAAACATACTACTAGATGTAGAACTATTATGTAGAATTTTACTTATTTAGTCCAGCAGAGTATCCATGAACCAAACTGGTACTCAAGAGAGAAAATAAACAACAATCTCAAGACTTACTGATAACTAGAGTTGTATTAAATGTATATTTGAGGCTTTTTTTAGTGTGGTTTTTGATGGTTTAATTCTTACAGGCATACAGAATGGTCTTCTGTTGTTCTACTTCTAATTTTAATAAGGCTTTAACATGTACAATACTTGAATTATTAACGTTATTAAAACATTACATGGAAAAACATCTATATTGACACTAAAAATTATTTATATTCTATCATTATTGAAATACATACAATGAAAACATCTATATACTAACAGTATCAACAGATAGAAAATGCGGTACACAAAATTTTACATTGTTTTAGAAGTTTGTGCAAAACAGTTATAATTTTTTGTAAATAAGTTTTGTTCTAATGTCAGTTTATATTTTATATGACAACATGAAACTAATATTGATTCAAAGAAAATAAATGTATCTCAAAAATTTCAAATAATTAAACTTACAATCATGTTAATGTTAAACAGTCAATAAAATACAATTATTTAGTTATCATAAATAAAACTGTCGATATGTTCATGATGTTAGTAAAACACTTGTTCAATAAATCTATTTAACACAAAGATATAATACCCTTTAATCCAAGAGCATTTCATAAGTGGACCTTTCCTCTTCAGGGGTAAACTGAAGAAGAAAAGTCCACCCTTTGACAGTGCTGAGGTTATGGGATATCGTTTCACTATGTTGACATGAAATATTTTTTAAAGAAATTAATGTTTTTTTTTGTAAAACAGTACTAATCACAGACTGTCATGTTTTCATCATATGTTTCACAGAAAATTAAGTCTTTAATAATAATTACAAGACTTTTACTGGGTAAGTTGTGTATAGAAGTTAATATTTATCATATAATTTTACCTGTTACAAGAAAAAGGTGAAAAGTTGTCCAGGTTTCCATTGTCTTATCTTTTCATTTTCATGTTTTATTTACAATATTTTAGGAATTTATTTCTTCACAAAAAATGTGGTAGTGTACAAACTTTAAAAAATAAACATTATATTGAAAAATGTTCATCCTTGATGAAAGAAGTTTAATTACGGACTTCAACAGTCTTGGATACACTGAATTCTCTGGATAAGAGAGTCAGGGTGAAGACATCTCGGGTAGCTTATGTAATTGATGGATTTAAAACTGCTGAAGTTCACAGGTTACCTGAAACACATCAGTGTTACCCACAGGATGCAGTGTATCCAAGATCTGAGAGTTCATAACCAATGTTTCCTTTTTATTTTAGCCTAAATCGTCTGTCAGTGTGTACAACATTCATTATCTGTCTACATTGTACGTACATAAGGAATTATAATATATGCAGAATAAATAAACATGAAAAAAAATTAATTATATAAAACTAAGTTCTAGTATACAATACACAAACCACTGTAATTTAGATAAGCTTCCAAAAAAAATATATAACTTCATATGCCAAAACGAAAAATAAATCTCTTCTTAGTAATATATAAATTGAAGGGTTTGTATTATTACTATCTAGAAAATAAGACAATTACACTCACTGTGATGCTGGAAATTTTTCAGCTTTCAAAGAGTATTCACTGGTGTCGGTTGATTCTAGCAGCAGTGAATCTTGGGCCTTACTGTTTTTTTGTGTTTTTGCTTCCACAGATGAAAGAAAACCAGATGCTGGAAAACTTTCGCTATGGGTATGAGAGCTTGACTGATACTCAAAATCATGAATTTTTGATTTTGTTGGAGATCTACCATCAGCAGGAGGGCTACTGTTTACTGAAACAATATGTGTGGGAAAAAAGCCTGGCTCTTTACATTTTGGTGAGGTTTGCCTATTTTCTTCACTGAGACTTACATTTTTTTGTAAATCTAAAGAAACAGTAGGCTGACGTTTGGCACCACAAAGTAAACACGATGATTTTTCGGTGGGGTTTATTGATGTACAATTTTTACAATACCACTGTAAAACTGAGGCATTTGATCCCATGTTCAAAAGTTCTTCAATAAAACGCCTTTTAAAATTTTAAATAAGAAATAACTTACACTTAAAAATGCGCCGACTAACTTAGTTATAAAAGCCAAGGGAAAAAATTAGGCTTACCCTTTTTAAATTCAAAGACACAGCTGACCCAACACACAATCATCTTTAAGCTTACATAAACAATCGATAGAGGGCGATAAATTTTGTATGCTTACTAAGAAAAGCACATTTCGTAAATCTGTATAGAGCTGGAATCATAGAGTAGTTCTTATTGTTCTCAATTCGCTAAATCGTAGTACTAAATTCACTCTCAGCCTAAACAGAAGCATAAACTTTGTTGACATTACCATGAATGTTTACCATGACGCTGTTCCTTTTAATTATATCCTATTTCAGAAATAGCACAGAAAAATATATATATTTATTTTTTACTTCAACTGTTCACCTAGTGGCTCAGCAGTAATTTTAAGGGCATACAGGGTTTTTGGAGAGTCACTGTGCACTTATATATTTATTAACAGACATGTTTCAATATAGAATACAGGAGGTAAATATGAATGACAATTATAAACAATGTTGAAAGTGACCCCGTTGGCATCAATACAGGCCTGGATCCTTCTTATTTTGTTTCTAAACACCTCTATCAGTTGCTGGCTTGAAATAGACTGAATGAATGCTGTTATCGCTGCTTTCAAAACTGCACAGTGACTTTCCGAACACCATGTATAACTTTTAAAATAGGGTTTCTATACCCACAATGGACAGAACATAGATACTTCATTGTGTAGCTTTGTACTTATCAATAAACAAACGGAAAATTCAGCTCATATCACAACAATTTGTTAATGAAGTTATAATCATTGGATAACTAAATAGATCAAAACCAGCATTAAAACAATTAAATCCACTACGTGCACTGTGCTCGAGTCTCTGCTTCTATCCAACAAATAACCACTATCCTCTTACAATATATTTTAAAAGAATGCGGAGAGAATAATCGGAAGCTATCCAATTTTCTGGTAAATATTCAAACAAAAACATCAAAGAACGAAACATCCGGCTCTCATTAAGTATCTCACGAGTTTGGTGACAATAGTTAAGAGGGCGCTTATTCCTCTTTTTTGGGGAGCGTTATATAAAAGAAAAATAAATAAACATAAAACTAGGAGCGGATAATTAACTAAAAATTTGATTCGAATGATATGCCTAAAGAAATATTCCTCCCCAAAGCCACATCAGGTTATCTGCTGAGTTTATAGAGGGGAATCGAACCCCTAATTTTAGCGTTGTAAATCCGTAGATTTTCCGCTGTAGCAGCGGGGGACCTTCCCCAAAAAATTAAAATACATCGCCATCCTAATACTCTATTTAACTTACGTTTAAAATTTGACTATTTTTCATTTCTGGAAAAAATGAACTTTGATTTTTTTAACATTTTCGATTACAAAAGTACTTAACATACAATATATTATTATAGTAAAATATAATACTTGGAAATATTTGTGGGTAATATAAAATAAATATAATTAAATATGTATATAACATACATGTAGCTTACTTTAAAAAAAAAAAAAAAAGGGCCTGGCATGGCCAAGCGTTAAGGTGTGCACTTCGTAATCTGAGGGTCGCGGGTTCGCGCCAAACATGCTCGCCCTCCCAGCCGTGGGGGTGTTATAATGTGACGGTCAATCCCACTATTCGTTGGTAAAAGAGTAGCCCAAGAGTTGGCGGTGGGTGGTGGTGACTAGCTGCCTTCCCTCTAGTCTTACACTACTAAATTAGGGACGGCTAGCACAGATAGCCCTCGAGTAGCTTTGTGTGAAATTCCAAAACAAACAAACAAACAAACAAAACTTTAAAAATTGTCTTTCTGCTTTTCTTCTTTTCTTATTGAGACGGAAGAAACTTCGGGTGTTTATCCTCCAATCCTTTCCCCCCAGTTAATGACTCTCCACGCCTTCTAGTGGCACAGTGGTATGTCTTCAGGTCTATACTGCTATAATTCGGCTTTCGATACCTGTGGTGGGCAGAGCACAGATAGCTCTTTGTGTAATTTTCTGCGAGGTAATAATAACGCTCAACAATCGAATACATTATACAATTTCTGAACAAACAATCATGAAATTTGCGCTTCCTAACAGGGTTGTAGAACAGCCTAGTCCCATTACGTAAAGTTTACTGACAAGTTCCCGATGCACCCCAAAGAATGTAACACATGTCGCTTTGCAAACTAAAATGTTTACTGGTTGAAACGGTGAGTAACTTGCCTTCAGTATCACCCACCAAATTAAATACAACTGTGGTGACTAGACATGAGTTGACAAAACAAAACCATCCTTTTGTATTGCTCCCTTTACTAGTAATATGTATGCAGGTTTATAAATAATTCTAAAAACTGTGTTCGGCATAGCACAAATAACCTACTGTGTAGGTTAACTCTTAACAACAAACAATCCTAAGGCTAAGAGAAAAGAGTATTTAGATGTTCAATTAACTGTAAAAAGAAATGACGCTTATTATTCTTAGAATAGTTGCATAACGTGTATGAAAATATATTATCCTGTTTAAACAACAATCCGAGAGAAAGTCCAACTACACTATTTTTTCAGCTTACAATAGCCTAAATACATTGTGTATAATTCTACATTTTTCATAAAGAGTTATTGCTAAAGCCACAAAATAAACTAATAAAAGTAGATTTTAATGTCCGACAATTTCGACACCTAAGTAACAAAAGACAGAAGATGAAAACTATCATTTTGTTCTGAGATCATCGTATTACTGTATGTTTATTGCATATGCATGCAGTTTTTGTATAGTATTTTTTAACTCTGAAAGTAAATGTTATATTGTATTCTAATAATAGTTAGTATAGATATCTTTATCTGTTGTGTTCTTGCTAAAGCCACAAAATAAACTGAAAAAAGTATATTCCATTGTCCGACAATTTCGATACCTAAGTAACAAAAGACAAAAGATGAAAACTCATTTTGTTCTGAGGTCAGAATTACTGACAGTAATTACATTACTGTATGTTCATTGCATATACATGCAGTTTTTGTATGCTATTTTTTAACTCCGGAAAGCCAGGCATGGCCAGATGGTTAAGGCACTCGACTCGTAATCCAAGGGCCGTGGGTTCGAATCCCTGCCACACCAAACATGCTCGTCCTTTCAGCCGTGGAAAAGTTATAATGTTACGGTCAATCCCACTATTCGTTGGTAAAAAGAGTAGCTCAAAAGATGGCGTTGGGTGATGTTGACTAGCTGCCTTCTCGCTAGTCTTACACTCCTAAATTAGAGGCGGCTAACACAGGTAGCCCTCGTGTAGCTTTGCGCGAAATTCAGAATAAACAACTCTGAAAATAAATGTTATATTTTATTCTAATAATAGCTAGTATAGATATATTTATCTGTTGTGTTATTTATTTGTATGTTATTAATGTCGTATCTATTGCTTAACTGTACTTTCTGAAGTATATCATGAAAGTATTACTAATACTAAACAACAGGTGAGCGCGTTGAAATATTTTAGTGGTATTCTAACGTTCTTGACGTAGTATGAACCTAATGTCTTAAGACAAGCTTAAGAACTTGAATATGAAGTCATCGAAATTCAGTTGACAAATATAGTATTTTTTATTGAAGTTTTATAGGAGCTTTCATGTAGTTTATTCTACCATTGTACTTCAATTAATACTTTATAATTTAACCAATGAAGAATATATATTGGATCCTATTAATTTATTGTGCTTTGTTTTTTGATATGTTGACTGTGTTAATAATGATACTTCTATGTAAGCAATTATAAATATGTATTTATATACCAATCTGCATATGGTCTGATTATCATGAAATTATATATATTTAAAAATACAAAAAGTCTCCGTGTTTTTCACTATGTTACTGTATCTCGTTTTACCGTTGAACGGAAGAATGTTTTTCAGACATTTAACTAGGTTGCGCTGTCGTTTAATGAAATGTAACTGGGTGGGTAATTTCAGGCTGTGGATGATGGAAGTTAACTCAAGAATTTAATTTGGAAAGAAAACGTGGTGAGAATATATCTTTTATTATTAAGTGTAACTGTATCGTACTTTTGAAAGTGTATATTAACAAACTGATTATTTGTTGTAACTCAGTTTTTAACAGTAACGTTGACATAGGCCTTTTTATATATTTTTTCGCCAGTGATTGAGTACAGCCTAGAGTGACTAGTGAACCTGAGCCTTACGTACGTTCATGAGTAATGTCGCTGGACTCTTTACTGTGTGATTAACACATATTTACAAGAATTATTGTCGGTCTGGTGTAATAGTATATACTGTTGTACTGATTTGATAAATTTAAGTTTAGCTTAATGTTTTTAAACATATTTTACTTAGGGGGAAAAAAACTATTACAACCATGCGATATGGACTATACCTTCAATATATTTAACAATACAAACAGAAATACTTTTAAGCAGATAAGCAAAAATAAACTGGAAAATGCTCACAAAGATAATTAGAAAAAAATTATACTTATAAAGAATGAATGGAAGATTGTAAGTTTATTTTTCAATTTTGGAGCCAAGGCATACCTTATCAGATAATGCCTAAATTTGTTGACAAAAAATTTTTAATGACAGTATCACAAGAAATAAATGGAACATATCTGATGTTCAGTAATTGTTTGGAAAACATTGCACAGGGGAAAGAATAGTGAGAAAATAAATAATTCATTAACAAAACAAATAATATCAAGGCAATTCAAAATAAGGGAAAAAATGAATCTGTCTTTTTTTCTTTTTGCAGTTGTTAAACTACTGGTTTAAAGAAAGAGAGAATGTAGGTATGGGTGTAAAAACTTACTTAGAACAAACAACCAAACAAAATTTAATAAAGAAACATTAAGATTTTTTTTTTTACTCTTATAGGATAAGTGTTCCTGTGGTTTTAAAACAAGTAAGTTGAGATATGAAAGAATCTTTGTTACTGCTAAATTATTAGGAGACTGGCTTGTTGATACTACTGTTAGTAATGTTTTCTGTGTTCAGAAACTTTCTAACTTTAAGACTTGTCTCACCAATATGTGTATAAGGTCACAAGGATCACAAGTTATACAGTTGATGACACTCAGGCATGTGAAATCCTATTGAATCTGAGTATGATATTTAGACCCAACAACCAGAGTATGATTAGCTACGTCACAAGTCGCACAAAAAAAAAATCTTGAAGCATGAGTGGATACTACTGTTGTCAAAATTGGAGTGAACAGGAATTCTTGTAGTCGACTGTTGTGCATATATGCAGCCATAGGCAGTGTTGCCAGATCTGCTTATAATAAACCAAATTTATTTTGTTTTTAAAAGTTGCTGTAATTTTGTTTAGTCTTGGGTTGTGGTTTTCTGGGCTTGTTTTATTCTGAGGTTGTTTATTTGGACTTTTCTGTAATGTATGATTTCATCACCCAGTAAAATGGTTATAGAAGCAGTTTTAGTGATTGACTGGGTTGATGAATAGTGTACACACCAACACTGTTCATTTAAAAATAATGCACAATGATTGTTGACACTCACCTGTCATGTCCTCTATTCCAATTAAGTCATGCAAATTGCCATAAAAAAGTCGTTTCAAAAGGCGTAGATGTTTGGTTTCCTCACAAGACTTGGCAACACTGACTACAGGTCTTTCAGTAAAAATCCATAAATTACTTCATAACATTTGGAAATTATTCTTTCTTATTTTAATGAACAGTTGAGATACAGTAGGATGGCATAGATATAATTATTCATACAATGTTAATGAAGTGAAGCTTTGAATCTGGGGTATACTCCTGGATTGAGGAGATTTACTTATGGGAGGGGTTGATAACTGAGGAGAACAAGTTAACCATTTGTTCTGATTTGAAGGTGGAATGATCCTCACCAGTTAGGAGATTAAATAGATGCAAAAAACTGTGAATAAGAAACAGTGGGAATGGATGACAAGAACAGAAGGACAAATAAGAGTGAAAAGTCTGTTAGCCTGTTTACTGTAACACATACTGAAAAAAGCTGTGAAGTGATAGAGGACTGTAATGTACAGTAGTAATGGCAGTAAATTTGTCACTGTAGTGTTGCTCATGTTGTAGTTTTACTTCAATGTTTGATAGCACTATTTGAGGTTTTCCACTTTCTGGTTTATTTTTTACTTTTTTTTGATGAAAGAAAAACCTGGTGTAATAACAAATGCCACCTTTATTTTCAGTAAAACATGTTATAGACAAAAACAATTTATATGAAAAGATAATAACTGTATTGTTTGTTGTTTAATTGTTCATGTTGTTACTATCTTACCATTGTAATAATAAATCAGTTTCTTGAAAACTGATAGTCTTAAACTTTCTAATAAAACTATAATTTGAATGTATCAGATGGTAGCGTTAACTTAGAAAACATTGACTGGTAGATGAGGTTGATTTGTCTACTTCAATTATCATCCTACTTTAAACTGTACATAGAAACTGCCTTAGTAATCTTATCTCTGTTTGCATTGTATCTTTTGTCACACTTGAAATGTAAGGAACTTTTTTTCATTTATTCTGTAGTTGGGGTTAAGTCTCAAGTATAGAATATTTGCACAGACATATCATTAAAAATATAAATGGTTTTTAGTTGCAAAGAGTACTGTAATTTGTGATGGAACTTGTTTTTAACCCTTAAAATAACTAAAAAACAGTGTGTAGTAATCAAATTTTCTATAGTTTTAAATAAATTTACCTAGATAATTTATTAATCAATGAATCTTCTAGGAACAATACCATTTATTGTTAACTTCTTAAACAGAACTTGTTGAGAGGGTGGAAGTTGGAGAAACCTGGGTGTAAGATAGTTGCTTTATGTTTTGTTGCATATGGAAATCAGTGACATTTTTGTAATTAAGAACAGCAGGTATGAGTACTAACACTTATTAATAAGCAGAGAACAACATTTTGACCTTTCTGGGTAATTTTCAGATTTGTGTTGTTTTTTTTGTTAACCAGAAAATGACCTATGAAGGTTGAAACTTTGTTCTCTGCTTATCAATAAAAGTGTTAATACCCATACCAGCCGTTCTGAGATACATTTATATTTCAAGTGGGTTTCTCGTCATAAAGTAATATTTTTGTTACAAATTTCAAAAAAGCAAATTTTGAATGGATGAAACAAGAATTATCTGTTGTGAATTTGGCAGGTGAGTTACTTGGAGATGATGATCAGATGTGAAAAATTTGTAAAGATAAATTTTTAAATATTCAACAAAAAATATTCCTTTTGGAAAGAAAGTGGTAGTTATAAGTAAAACAACAAACCAGGTTGGAGAAAGTGGTAGTTATAAGTAAAACAACAAACCAGGTTGGAGAAAGTGGTAGTTATAAGTAAAACAACAAACCAGGTTGGAGAAAGTGGTAGTTATAAGTAAAACAACAAACCAGGTTGGAGAAAGTGGTAGTTATAAGTAAAACAACAAACCAGGTTGGAGAAAGTGGTAGTTATAAGTAAAACAACAAACCAGGTTGGAGAAAGTGGTAGTAATAAGTAAAACAACAAACCAGGTTGGAGAAAGTGGTAGTTATAAGTAAAACAACAAACCAGGTTGGAGAAAGTGGTAGTTATAAGTAAAACAACAAACCAGGTTGGAGAAAGTGGTAGTTATAAGTAAAACAACAAACCAGGTTGGAGAAAGTGGTAGTTATAAGTAAAACAACAAACCAGGTTGGAGAAAGTGGTAGTTATAAGTAAAACAACAAACCAGGTTGGAGAAAGTGGTAGTTATAAGTAAAACAACAAACCAGGTTGGAGAAAGTGGTAGTTATAAGTAAAACAACAAACCAGGTTGGAGAAAGTGGTAGTTATAAGTAAAACAACAAACCAGGTTGGAGAAAGTGGTAGTTATAAGTAAAACAACAAACCAGGTTGGAGAAAGTGGTAGTTATAAGTAAAACAACAAACCAGGTTGGAGAAAGTGGTAGTTATAAGTAAAACAACAAACCAGGTTGGAGAAAGTGGTAGTTATAAGTAAAACAACAAACCAGGTTGGAGAAAGTGGTAGTTATAAGAAACAACAAACCAGGTTGGAGAAAGTGGTAGTTATAAGTAAAACAACAAACCAGGTTGGAGAAAGTGGTAGTTATAAGTAAAACAACAAACCAGGTTGGAGAAAGTGGTAGTTATAAGTAAAACAACAAACCAGGTTGAGAAAGTGGTAGTAAGTAAAACAACAAACCAATAAGTAAAACAACAAACCAGGTTGGAGAAAGTGGTAGTTATAAGTAAAACAACAAACCAGGTTGGAGAAAGTGGTAGTTATAAGTAAAACAACAAACCAGGTTAAGGAGAAAGTGGTAGTTATAAGTAAAACAACAAACCAGGTTGGAGAAAGTGGTAGTTATAAGTAAAACAACAAACCAGGTTGGAGAAAGTGGTAGTTATAAGTAAAACAACAAACCAGGTTGGAGAAAGTGGTAGTTATAAGTAAAACAACAAACCAGGTTGGAGAAAGTGGTAGTTATAAGTAAAACAACAAACCAGGTTTGGAGAAAGTGGTAGTTATAAGTAAAACAACAAACCAGGTTGGAGAAAGTGGTAGTTATAAGTAAAACAACAAACCAGGTTGGAGAAAGTGGTAGTTATAAGTAAAACAACAAACCAGGTTGGAGAAAGTGGTAGTTATAAGTAAAACAACAAACCAGGTTGGAGAAAGTGGTAGTTATAAGTAAAACAACAAACCAGGTTGGAGAAAGTGGTAGTTATAAGTAAAACAACAAACCAGGTTGGAGAAAGTGGTAGTTATAAGTAAAACAACAAACCAGGTTGGAGAAAGTGGTAGTTATAAGTAAAACAACAAACCAGGTTGGAGAAAGTGGTAGTTATAAGTAAAACAACAAACCAGGTTGGAGAAAGTGGTAGTTATAAGTAAAACAACAAACCAGGTTGGAGAAAGTGGTAGTTATAAGTAAAACAACAAACCAGGTTGGAGAAAGTGGTAGTTATAAGTAAAACAACAAACCAGGTTGGAGAAAGTGGTAGTTATAAGTAAAACAACAAACCAGGTTGGAGAAAGTGGTAGTTATAAGTAAAACAACAAACCAGGTTGGAGAAAGTGGTAGTTATAAGTAAAACAACAAACCAGGTTGGAGAAAGTGGTAGTTATAAGTAAAACAACAAACCAGGTTGGAGAAAGTGGTAGTTATAAGTAAAACAACAAACCAGGTTGGAGAAAGTGGTAGTTATAAGTAAAACAACAAACCAGGTTGGAGAAAGTGGTAGTTATAAGTAAAACAACAAACCAGGTTGGAGAAAGTGGTAGTTATAAGTAAAACAACAAACCAGGTTGGAGAAAGTGGTAGTTATGGAGAAAAGTAAGTAAAACAACAAACCAGGTTGGAGAAAGTGGTAGTTATAAGTAAAACAACAAACCAGGTTGGAGAAAGTGGTAGTTATAAGTAAAACAACAAACAGGTTGGAGAAAGTGGTAGTTGGAGAAAGTGGTAGTTATAAGTAAAACAACAAACCAGGTTGGAGAAAGTGGTAGTTATAAGTAAAACAACAAACCAGGTTGGAGAAAGTGGTAGTTATAAGTAAAACAACAAACCAGGTTGGAGAAAGTGGTAGTTATAAGTAAAACAACAAACCAGGTTGGAGAAAGTGGTAGTTATAAGTAAAACAACAAACCAGGTTGGAGAAAGTGGTAGTTATAGTTGGAGAAAGTGGTAGTTATAAGTAAAACAACAAACCAGGTTGGAGAAAGTGGTAGTTATAAGTAAAACAACAAACCAGGTTGGAGAAAGTGGTAGTTATAAGTAAAACAACAAACCAGGTTGGAGAAAGTGGTGTTATAAGTAAAACAACAAACCAGGTTGGAGAAATAGTTATAAGTAAAACAACAAACCAGGTTGGAGAAAGTGGTAGTTATAAGTAAAACAACAAACCAGGTTGGAGAAAGTGGTAGTTATAAGTAAAACAACAAACCAGGTTGGCTGATGAAGAATAAGAAATTAAATTATTTGAAACTTGTCACAAGAGGTCAATTAAAGTCACAAATATTTTGTTGTGGAAGCCTTTTCAATATTAACTTGGTGAATTGGTTGTGATGTAGAAACTGATATAAGATTTGGTTTGATGACAATTCCACAAGACAGGTCTCCAGACGTCTATATATAAAATTTGAAGTGTGGAAATAATGATGATTTATAATTATTACAGGAGAAAGAAACAAATACATGCAGATTCAGAGTTTCTCAATGAAATGGATGTTGTGCATGAGGGTTGGCTGATTAAATCTCCACCAGAGAAAAGACTATGGAAAGCTGTAAGTCACTTAACTGATATCTTGTACATCTGTGAAATCTTTTACTATAGGTTCTAGCAATTTAAATAATAATGGGTTAATTAAGACTGTTTTGGTATATCTTCATAATTGTAATTCACGATGTTACCACACCCTTAATACACCATGTATTGTCCTCATAGTATTTGGTTAAATATTTTTTAAGTGTGGATGTAAGTAGCATTTATTTAAGCTATCAAAAATTAAATTTGTATTAATAGACAGAGATAGCAGTGAGTTTAAAGCAGCTTCGAGCATACAACTGTGGAGAATAAATGTGTATAATTGTATCACATGTATTTTCTGAAAAAAAAATTTAATAATGCTATTTATTTTGTAAAACAGAAAATTATTAAAAAATGAAAAGGTTCCTTGGATAAATGTTATTTTGTATTTATAACAGTTCTATGAGAAAAGTAAAGGACATGCTACACTTGAGAGAAGCATTGTTTTGCGAGTGCTTCTCATGAACCTAACTGTTGTAGTGAACACTTTGAATAATATGTATAAAAATTGTACTAAACCAACCACCAATGAAAAAATTAGTTTTTAAACTAAGACTGATGCTTTAAAACTTCTTACAATTTGTTTTAGAGTTGTTACTTTGTATAAAAGTTAGCACAGTTGTTCTTACCACCCTTCAAATGTTACATTGTTTTTAAAACATGTCTGCAAAACTGTATTATGTATCATGAAAACAACTCTCACCATAAACATTCAAAGTTGATGAGTAGCAACTACAGTCAGAGTATCCTTAGACTGACAGATTTATTAAATAGGGCACTATAAAACGTTTATTTAGAAGATATTAATAAACAATCATAAAAATAGTTTGTTACAAACAATAGATGGATTCTAAACAAGAACAGTTTTAGGTTTACCGTATTTTCCAGTTAATAAGCCGAATCGCCGAATAAGCCGAGGCCAATTTTCAGCTCTGAAAATGAGGGTTTTTGCTTATTACTGCCCAATAAGCCGAAGCCATTTTTAAGATGGCTTCACCGTTTCACTGTAGTCTTAACGTGCTTTGCTGATGGGACAAAATTACCGCCTATGGTAATTTTCAAAATAAAAACATTTCCTAAGAAGAAGAAATTTCCGAAAGGAGTGATCGGCCAATAAGCCGACCCCCAAAAATCAGGTCCAAAATTTAGGGCCAGAAATTCGGCTTATTAGGCAGAAAATACGGTAGTTACCAAGTTCTTTAGAACTACATTAATTTCTTCTCAGACTTCCTGAGTTTCCTATGTGACTTTAAAATACAGTTTCTGTTGTGTAACTCAAGATGTCAGTAAGTTGAGTATTGTGCTTGTTTTCATTTTGTCTGTTGTGTAACTCAAGATGTCAGTAAGTTGAGTATTGTGCTTGTTTTCATGTTGTCTGTTGGTATGTGTGTGATAAAAACTTTATTGATCCAAGGCTACCTATGAGATTCATACAAAACATGATTTCAATTTTTATGTAACATGAAGTGTTAAAATTTAACCTTATTTCTCTATTATCCATTTCTAGTGAAATTAGCATGTTACTTTAAATACAATACTTTTTTTTCCTGTTACAATGTGGTTTGCAGAAATTGTTAAAACTATGAGGAATAATTTATTTGCTGTATAAAATGCATTTAAACTAGATATAACTGATGTAATCAATTATTTATGAGCTTTGGTTATGTCAACTGGCATCATGTAAGTAATCAATTAAGCAAAACTGCACTTAAATATATTAATTCCATGAAAATAATTAACTAATTGATGTTAATGTTTCTGATTATTTGAACTAGCAAAGTCAAGAATTACTCATTAATAAACCAGACTATTAATCAGTTATCCTACTGTGCTAATTGTCTAGGAAACCCTGGCACTCATTAGTAAGTACAGTATGAGTGGCAGTATTCTCATTAGTAGACCCAAATAGAGTATCAATGGTGTATTTGTTCACACTTTTTTGTGTGTGTGAAACTTGTATTAGTGACCTTGAATAACTATGTTTATAGAGACATTGTGAGGTCCATGTGATTTACTTGAATGTATCTAGTCAATAAGTGTCATTATATGTTAGGCGTTTTTGGTTTTTCAAATATAAACTGTTGTTGATAACTATAAAAAATATAATTTTTGTTTGTATGAAATGGAGTAATAGTTGAAATAAAAACTGTTGGAGAAAGGCAGGAACTTTGGGATAGCTCGTCAGCTGAAGTTATATTGTACAAGAATGAACCATGAAGGTCACTTATTACTGTGAGAAACCCTCAAATATATCATGATAGATTTGTTGCCAATACTTTGAAAATCTTTAATTGTAAATATAGCATAACTAGTTCTTATTCTAATTATCCTGAAAACCCTTAAATGTTAGTATATTGAAGAGCAATTCTGGAAGAGAAGTAGGGATTAGCAGCTATGAGGAGCAACCCTTGAAGAGACGTACTGGTTAGCGGCTGGGAGGGGCAACCCTTGAAGAGACGTACTGGTTAGCGGCTGGGAGGGGCTACCCTGGAAGAGACGTACTGGTTATTGGCTGGGAGGCACATAGAAAGTGAAATTTAAATTAGTGTCCAAGAGGTTAATTGTTTTTTTTTCCATGAAGGTACTGTAGTAAACAGTTGGAGCTTCAAGTGTGGTGGAAGTCAGTAACATGTGAATGCCTTTTCTGAGATGTTGTAATCATAACAGGTAACTGTCTTGGTAACCCTGGGCTTAAGTTGACTGCCAGTGTTTAATATGGAAAATTTTATATTCCCAGTCTAAGTTTATTAATGTGCTTTGAATCATATTCCAAATGGTGGTTTGTACTGTTTCTAAGCTGAGATAATTTATATGGATTGTGCTTTTATTTGAAATAGTAGATTGTATTTTTTGTGGAAAATGGTTTAACAGTTTTTATTCCATTACATTTGAAAGCATATCTATAAAAAGGTATTAACTCGTACAGTTAGACGTTGTCTCGTGAGGAAAGCCAAATTCAAAAGAGCAAATTCATTATTTTTTGTTTTGTTCTAGCATTTATTTAACATACTTTTTCTTTATTTACTACACAAGTTTTGTGAATTTTTTTGTTAGTAAATTGGATACCATTGTTATTCTGTGTATTGTAAAACTGTATTTATTGAATGAGAAGCAAACATTATTTGTTAGCTAATGACCCACAATAACCCACCTTATATTTTGATCCTTTGCAAGATGTTCAGTACTGAAAACATCTTTAACAAGGCTGATATTAGTAAAAGTGACAAGTACGAGAATAGACAATTTTAAAAATTTCAGATAACTGTATCTTGGAACAGCAATATAATACTATGTGGTAAGGATGTGTTGTCATACATGCTATAAAACTGCATGAAGAAATTCCTCATTGAACATTAGTGCATGTACAGGATAAAATGGTTTAACATTTCATGCAACAGGTCACAATTGCAATGGTTTATTGTGACTTTGTGCCCTCTTTCTCATGTAACGTAACACTGCTTTTAGAATCGTGCTTCTTATAGGCTTGCATAATTATTTCTGTTCTATACAAGTCTTGGGATTAAATATTCCTAGTTTCAATGACTGGTACTGTATGTGCTCTTCCAGCTCATAACTTAATATTTATTTCAAGAAATGTCCAGTTATAAGTTCAGTATGGTGATCATTTGTTGGCTTTCACATGAATTCTTCAGATAACACACTGGAAACGGTGATATCAGTTGTGATTTAATAAGTAACTCACCAGGTGAACCAGATGTTTGTCCTTGTATGATCTTATCTAGATTAAAGTAAACATTTTGAATTTATTTATTGTATTGATATCAGTTTGTAACAAAAATTTTCAAGTCAGAGTTTATGTAATCTTAGAAGATTAAGTAACTCGTCTGTATTTAAAGTGAGTGTCGAGAGATATATTTTGAAAGCAAGCTACTGTGTATGGTGAAAAAACTGAATAATCAGTTATTGTTGGATTTAATATAAAATATGTAGCATTTGCAAGAGTATGGTTTAACATGTTCTTGAACTTATGGTGAGAGATAAAGAGAAAACATGCATGAGTGTTAAGAAAATTATATCAAAATATTGTAAACTCGGGTTAGTAGCTCAAATTCTTGCTTGTTTACAACTGAAATATCGGATGGTTTTAGAGATGTCTATTGAATCACAGAAAACGTTTTTCCTGTCAAAGGTTAAGTTCATTTTTACTATCTACTGGCTAAGACTGTAACCAGCAATGTTTAAAAGTTGCAAAATAAATTATGTATGAACGTATATGAAATACCAAACTGTTTTTTACTGTTAAGATATATATTTTTTCTGTTATTTTAGCATTGAAATTGTTTGAAAACAAGAGATAAGTTGGACTATCTATCTGTTATTTGATACAAACTCGTCGACTCTTGGCTGCCTCGCGCTAATTAGCTTTAAAAAAAGTGTTGCCGTTAGGGCTAACTCGGAGATACAAGATACGTACTTTCTAACACAGTTAATTGCATTTCAAATAATTCTATTGAAAATAACGTTTGAAGGGATTAAAACTATTTGACTTGTATTTTACTTTGATTAAATTTGTATTCGAAATGTTCTTCTCTGAGTAATCTTGCACAAAAACGGACCCACCTTAACCATTGTAAAAAGGCCTACGTTAGTCAGTCGTGTGTTTAAGTCCACATTTAATGAACAAACTTAGTTCTTCATTAAGACCTATCTAACGGCAATCGTCATATTTTAGTAAAGTCCTACTTTAATTAGTTCAACTCTAGTAATGATCCATCTTACAGCCAGTCATCGAATAAAGGTTCACCTTAGAGTTGGATATCTTGACCAATAAAATTAGTTATATTATTGCTGTATATGACACATCGGACTTATTTTTATATTCCACTTTCAAATGACACAAACTGATACTTTTCACCCATTTCTTCTGGTCAGTCCATCGCAAGTATAACTTCACTTATCCAATAAAGGCCCAACTTGTTACTTTTTTCTGGAGATTTATACTATATTTTTCTCTGAGAAATTTATGAAGATAATTATGAATAACCTACTAGGACTACTGTAAAATGAAATATATTATGAAATACTGAACCCCCGTATCTTTAAGAACTTTAGTTACAAAGTCTGTTATACTAGATAATACTTGAGTTGTAAATTATTTACTTCTGCAAGTTCGTCAAACAGAATTTTATGTTTGAACTATGGTTGTGTGTTGATATACTATGAAAAAACTTGTTCGTAATTAATTGACAATTTTAACTAGTTTTCTGAATTTGTAACACCTTTTCATTCTGAGGAAGTAATGAATATAATAAAAGTTAAAACCCCGCCCTCTACAAGTAATCACACCAGAAGTTATTTTAATTTCTTAAAAAAGTAAGAGTTGTAAATACTTGGTGTTAGGCGTTACCTAAATCTTTTTACGGAATTGCATTTTTGGTCTTTGTTTGAGGGAAAATTAACTGAGTCTTCTCATTTAGGTGTTTATCAAAGTTAATAAGCCAACTCATTTGTGTTTTTAACGCATGTTAATAATTTCTCACTTAGAAATAAATATAAATAATCGATTTTGGTGAGACCCCACTCAACTTGTATCATAATACCAAATAAGCATGCTCGATCGTTTCGCCGAGTTAAAAATAGCTCTTTAGTGAGTGTAATATTTACAATTTTATAATCCTTGTAAGTGCTGTAAGTAATTTTGAACTTTTTTTTCGAAATTTTATGAAATATGGTATTAACTACCTTGAATGTTGCATATCTCGAGGTTCACTTTTGTTTTAAAATCTTACAAATGTAATTACAACCAATTTTCTATCAAAACTTCCTCGCATACTTTCCGTTTCCGCTAGCTGGTGGGCGTACACTATATGTCTGTGCATTGACATTCTCTGGAAAATTGTATTGGATAACGGATAAAAATCTTAAACGTTTTTTCCTTCCTTACGATCTAGAGCAGCCACTGAAAGCATTTGTAAAATATAAAACAATGGTAATGAACACCATTTATAAGTAGTAAAATCACACACTGTGTGTTTTTTATCTTTTATTCCTTTAACGAAGATGCGAAAAATCGAATATGGTTTTGTTGATTAATTAAATACTCATTACGGTGACGACCGAGGGGTGTTGGGATGTCACTCAAGTCGAGATGTTCTGTAATAAAATTATTATATTATTTATATTTATGGGGAAAAAGTTCGGAATCGTCCAAATACGTGAAAGTCGTACAGAAGTGTCTGTGTGAAATTAGCTTTTCAATCAATCGTGCACCTCTGGTTGTAAATATGCCTTTTATTTAGCTTAAGTAGTAGTAGTAGTGCTTGTTGTAAATTAGGTCAACAATATTTCACTCTTATCCATTAGTATTACACGACTTTCACAAATGTCGTACGTTATGTTGACATAAAGTGGTTCGAATAATAGTGAAGATTTAAAAAATGAGAATTACCTATTGATAATATTACATGAAATACATAACTGACCTGGAATATAGAGCTTTCCAGGCATTTTACCGAGTTTTCCTACGAACATGTTTGCTTACGGAGGAACTAATAGTAAAGCCAACCATATATTACGTCACAAGTCCTTAGCGTTCCAACTGGATGATACTGGACGTCTGCACGTGTATATTTTTACTTGTAAACACGCTTGTATGAGTCATTGATCTACCAGTGTATGTATGGACGATGAAGAAAAACTTTTGTTTGTAATCGTAGAAGTAACGTAGTACTGAAGACCACACTTTGTTTTTTCCAACGAAAACAAAACCAACACGACATTTATTAGTTGTCTGTTGTCTGTTGTTTATTGTTAATTAAATCGTGTAAACTGTACAGTTGAAAGTGAGAATTCGAGACTGTTGAACTCGCCAGGTTTTAGTATTTACCTCAGAGCAAAACCTTTGATTCCAAGAAATACAAGTGTACTATTTCATTTGATAACATACTAGGAACAGTAAGCCTGGGAAGTTTGAATAAAAGTGCAATTTGTATGATTATTGCACTAATTACCAAACTATATTACAAAAACCTGATAAAGAATTAATATAATATTCAACATTTAAACCTAACAAGAGGAGTTTTTGGTTTGCAAGTTTAGAATATATAGGATATTTTACGTTCTCTATTGAAGCTCATGAGGCCAGACGTGGCTTCAGGTCCACTATTCGAGTTGCGTTATACTACTGACTACACTACACATCTTCAGTTAGTGTAGCTGTAAAAGTAGCAATATGATGGTCAGTGTTGATCACTGACTTAAGGCTAGGTGTGCCTGAACTTTGGGGTTTCCTTGTTATGTGAGGTGTGGTTCTAGATAAAGATATCAAATGCAATCTAATTGCAGAACAGAGCTGTGTCTTGTAAACAACCTCTTGTCCTAATGGTAATTGAATCCACTGTCAAACTTTGCTGGTGATTTCAGTACCTGTTTGTATTTCTAGATGTTCCACCAATATTTATGTTGAATGAAAAAACACTTCATGCACAGTTTATAGTAAAATATTTACTGAGAAAGAGAATAATGTATCTCATTAAATACAAGCTTCCTGTTTCCATATCAACAGTTCCCACAGTGATGGACTTCATTAACAGAAAATCCATTCTTGTAACTTTTGCACACACTTTCACTAGGCCTGGCATGGCCAAGCGTGTTAAGGCGTGCCACTTGTGATCTGAGGGTCGTGGGTTCGCATTCCCGTCACACCAAACATGTTCGCCCTTTCAGCCATGGGGGTGTTATAAAATGATGGTCAATCTCACTATTCATTGGTAAAAGAGTAGCCCAAGAGTTGGCAGTGGGTGGTGATGACTAGCTGCCTTCCCTCTAGTCTTACACTACTAAATTAGGGATAGCTAGCACAGATAGCCCTCGAGTTGTTTTGTGCGAAATTTAAAAAACAAACACATTCACTATGAAAATGTATAACTTATGCCAACAAACACGTTCCCTATTTTTGTGAGTGGAACAAACTGTGTGCAATTTTTGTAGATTAAGAGCTTTACATTTATTTTCTAAAAACATGTTTGTTTCAAAAATAGTTAACCTCTAGCTAAATTTGAATACTCTGTATCAGTATGAAAAGATGTTACCAATAGTTAACCTTTAACCACACATGAATATTCTGTATTCATGTTGAAAGATGTTCTCTATAGTTATAGTTAAGTAGGTAAAAACTCTCTGTTATGACTGCCAGTAACAAGCTAGCTTTGAAAGCAGAGAAGAACATTGACAAAGATAAGTTGACTTGGAAGTGAATGGGTGTGGTTCTGCTGTTGAAGTAGGGTATTCCTTAATAAATGTTGATTTACTGATGTACAGTATGGAGAGGCAGGTACATAGGAATTTTTTTTAACAGTTGATGTATGTGCCACAGTTAACAGTTACTTCTGATTAGAGCAAATAAGCTACTTAGAATGAAACTAAAATTCAACCTGATAATGAATAACTATTTGAACTTGCCTTTCTTACATTCTTTATTTTTACAACTTAGAATGTATTATTTTATCAGTAGGTTATCTTTGTTGTTCACAATAATTTCAGCTTTAATGCCATTGATGTATTAAACAACTTAGGAGATTGAGGTTAGACATAAATACATCTATAAAGATCTTGGTGCAGAACAGTTTAATGAAAAATATGATACTAAGAAACAACATTAGAAGGAGCCATAAAACTAGGTGTTTAAACATTTTAACTAACACAGTTAATGACAGTAGTGGTAAAGAAATGGAGTATATTACACACAAACACTGTCTGAAAATATTGCAGTTTTAATGAAAATCCTAATGGCAGCAGCTGCTGTGGGGAATTGTTTTACTATTTTTTATGAATTTTGAACACCTCAAATAATCACTGCAATAGTATATCTTGGTATGATAGACTGTTTTCTGACCCCTCGGTGTGGATTCCTGTTCGTGGTGAGGATACCTCCCAGGGAAGGTTCTGTTCTGTCTGGTTACCTTCTCTGGGATCTAAACATCCACTCACGTGTTTGCCGTGCGTGGCGATCCGTGAAGGAGAGGTGAGGATCTTGGTGGTTGAGGGGTCCAACCCTAACACACCACTTTGGCCTTGAATTCCTGTAGACAGGCAGCCTTTGGGTGGCCCCCCTTGGGTCAGTCAGCTGGTCCACTTGGGCTAGAGTCAACCAGGTACCAGCATTGGAAGTTCTCAGTGGGTGTTGTGGACATTGTGTCTGATGCTGGTGTTTGGGTATAGTGCTCACAAAACCCTGCCATTGCTGCATTGTCCTTGCGTGACTTTGTAGTGCGTCCCCTTGTAGGGCTCCATGGTGGGTGGGGTCAGTGGGTACCGAATTTTTCCTTTTTCCTATGGATCCTCCAAAAATTTTAAATAAAATTGTGAAAAAACAGTCATTGGGTAAGCAACCACATCTTGAAGACTCTGAACAGCAATCTTCAACATCTGTAACACACGTACCTCATTTTCTTATCTTACATTCTCTTTCGGAAAAACCTTTAGGGCAATTGTCCCCCTTTTTTATTCAGAAGGGACTAGAGGGACTTGCTGGCTCTCCAAAGTCAGTAAAGAAGCTTCGATCTGGTGACATATTGGTGGAAACATCCACATCCCAACACAGTGAACTCCTTGAATTCAAAGGCAATTGGGGATATACCTATTGAGGTTACACCTCATGCTACTTTGAATTCATCACGAGGAGTTATTGTTGAGAGGGATTTGAAGAACGTCCCTGAGTCAGAGATTCTTGCTGGTCTCTCCACTCAAGGAGTTTCTGCAGTGAGGTGCATCTCCACTCGCAAAGATGGAGTTACACTGCCAACAAATACCCTCGTTTTGACATTTACTTCATCATGTGCACCTGCCACCATCAAGGCAGGTTATTTAAATTGCAGGGTACAATCGTACATTCCAAACCCTCTCCGATGTTTCCAATGTCAGAGATTCGGCCACTCAAAGACATCATGTCGTGGCTCCCTGACATGTGCTCGTTGTGGGGGCAAGGACCACGATGCCTATGAATGTGACATGGACCTACATTGCATCAACTGCAATGGTTCTCACCCCTCTTACTTTCGTTCATGCCCAAAAAGAGGTGCAGCATTTGAAAACGATAAATAACATAAGTTATCCTGAGGCTTGGAAATTGCTGCCTACCACTCCATCTCGGACATATGCTGCTGCACTTCATTCCACAACTACAGTGGGAGTGCAGACAGATCTCTCTGTGCCTCAAGAGAATTGTTTTCAAAACAAATGAAAAGTCTTTTATCCTCTGTGGTTAAAAAGGTTGATGAATCGACTTCCACACCCATCTCTGTTCCTCCCATACGTTCCAATAAACCTCAAGATCCATGTTCTTCAATTTCAAATACAGGCATTTCTTCTGATACATCTTTTTTTCCCACCCCACGAGGCAAAACATTCTTTCACGTCTTCAGTCACTGGAATCCTTTTCCAATAACAAAGACCTGCCCACTCAACCCAGGGCAGGATCCATGGAGGTTGATAGACCTCCTCCGACTGAGGACAGTAAGGAAAAAAGACGTGGTCATAAACAGAAGGGTTCTCCAGCCACTTCACCTACTCGTTCTTAAAAATGGCCACCTTTATACAATGGAACTGTCGAGGTTTACGTTCTAATCTGGATGATCTCAAAACACTGATTGCTTCCTAATATCCTGTTTGTCTTTCCCTACAAGAAACATTTCTCAAACCTGCTGATACAGTCTCCATTTGGCAGTTTTCTCTGTACAGAAATGACAGGCTGTGTGATGGATGAGCACATGGAGATGTGGCACTGTTGGTTGATCAGCATGTGCCCACCCTGTCTTTGTCACTCAACACACCCTTGGAGGCCGTAGCCATCCATGTTTCCTTGGGTCATACCATCACTGTTTGTTCTCTCTACCTGTGCCCTGGAGAGACGTGAGCAATCAGACCTTGATGCTCTCGTTGAACAGTTGCCGTTTCCATTTCTAATCCTGGGGGATTTTAATGGACATCATCCCCTCTGGGGAAATGCTGTTATTGATGGGAGGGGTCGATCTGTAGAGCGTATGCTCTCTGATCACAATCTTTCTCTTTTCAATACTGGTTCTTCCACTTATTTTCATGCACCTAGTCAGTCCTTTACCTCTATTGATCTCTCTGTTTGCTCCCCTTCATTATTCTCCCATTTTTCATGGAGGGTTGACAGTAATCCACTAGGCAGTGATCATTTTCCTATCCTTTTGAGAGAGACTGGCAGTGGTCAATGCCACCCTACCCACGTGCCCCGGTGGAAGCTGGATCAGGCAGACTGGTTTACTTTCACTGCTTTCGCAGAACTTGATCCTGCCATCGTAAATCAGCCATCAATAGACGACTGTGTGGTAGCAGTAACTGGCTGTATTATACAAGCAGCTGCTCAGTGTATTCCTAAGACCTCGACACGTTTTCCACGATATCTTCGTTCGTGGTGGAATCCTGCTTGTCACTTAGCACGGAAGGCTTGAAAACGGGTCTGGGACACTTTTCGTAGATATCCCACACTATTCAAACCGTGTCGCTCTCCAACGGGCCCGTGCACTAGGTGGGTAAGACGTTAAAGCCAGAAGGAATCTTGGATTAAGTTCACAACTAGCATATCTTGTACCACCAGTTCCAAGATCATATGGGACAGGATTCGAAAGGTTAATGGGCACTATAATTCTGTCCCCCTCTCGATCTTACTCTCTGATGGTCAGTAGGTGGCTGATGTCTGGAGCATCGCTGATACTCTAGGTGAAAGCTTTTGCCGTGTATCTAGCACTTCTGCTTGTTCCTCCACCTTCTTGGCCATCAAGACTCGGGGAGAGCGTTCACCTCTTTCCTTTCGAACTGACTGTTTCTTTGCTATAATTGTCCCTATACACTGGTGGAACTGAAAATGGCCCTTCATCGGTCTGCCAGTACATCTGTTGGACCTAATGATGTTCATTATGACATGCTGCACCATATATCTCCTGCTTCTCTTGATGTCCTTCTGATGGTCTTTAACCGGATCTGGCAGGAGAATATTTTTCCTGATGCCTGGCGCCAGGCTATTATTTTACCTTTCTCTAAGCCAGGGAAAGATCCCAAGATTCCTTCAAACTACCGTCCAAATGCTTTGACGAGCTGTCTCTGTAAGACCTTAGAAAGGATGGTTATTGCTCGTCTTGTTTGGTTCCTTGAATCAAACAACCTCCTCTCGCCCACCCAGTGTGGGTTCCGACGACAGCACTCCACCATGGACCACCTAATTTGACTTGAAACATCAATCAGAGAAGCCTTTCTCAAATGCCAACATCTTGTATCAATATTCTCTGACATTGAGAAGGCTTATGACACAACATGGAGATATGGCATTTTGCGAGACCTCCATACATATGGGTTACGTGGCCATTTACCCATGTTTATTAAAAATTTTTTAATGGACAGGAGATTCCAAGTTCGTGTGGGTTCGACACTTTTCCGTTCTTTTGTACAGGAACTTGGAGTCCCTCAAGGCTGTGTTTTGAGTGTCACACTTTTCAGTATAAAGATAAATGCCATCACTGAAAAACTCCCTCTCACTATTGCGAATGGGCTGTATGTCGACGACTTTCACATCTCATGTCAGTCGTCGAACATGAGATATATTGAGCGGCAACTACAAACTGCCCTCAATCGTGTACTGAAGTGGACTATGGCGAACGGCTTTAATTTTTCTCTCTCTAAAACCGTATGCCTGCACTTTTGCCATCAACGGGGTATCCACCCTGATCCTGAACTTCATATCGGTAAAGTTTTGCTGCCAGTGGTTCCGGAGACCAAGTTCTTGGGGCTTATCTTTGATCGTAAGCTGACCTTTATACCACACTTAAAGCAGCTTCGGGTCAAATGCACAAGAGCACTGAACATCCTCCGTGTCCTCTCTTCTACCAGTTGGATGTCAACATTGGTTTTTACGCCATTTTCTGTCTTAATTGCTGTTTTGTTTTTACCTTCATTTACTTTTACAAATTTTACTCCATTTACTTGACTTTTATCTTTTTACTGGACATTTGGCTACTCATTATTACGATTTTGTGGAGTGTCTTTTAAAACTTCTATTCTTTTACATTTTGATAATAGCTGCTATGACACATAACCCGGAACCAGGACTGGAAAGGCCAACTTCAGGTGACTGACGGTGGTTCTGGTACTTACCTGTTAGTCTTCCTGGTGGGTTATGATCATTACCATTTTGTTAGAGTAAGTACTTTACAACTTCTTTTACTCTGCTTTCTCTCTTACCATTGTAAACTAGGTGTCAACATTGGTTTTATACTTTTTTGTTTTACCTTCATTTTTTTTAATGTATTTTACTACATTTACTTTATTTTTACCTTTTTACCGGAGGTTTGGCGCAGATAGCCCAGCTGCTTTGTGCCATAAAACGGTAAATCAAGCAATCAATCAATCAGCTGTTTTCTGAATGTTTTTAAATCTTGGTGTACCTGTATAAAATTGTGGACTGTACTTTGAATGATGGTAAGTGTCTAATGATGCAATGTCTGTATGCGTGGTATAATATTTATTCCATTAAAATTTTTGGGAGGATAGTTGGGGCTGTTATACAATTGAAGATGGGCTGGCTGAACAAAACTTCTAATAAAAATTCATTTTATGGTTATACAGATGGCATTTGTTGATCTTAAAGAATCTGACTTGTTTAGAACTGATATTTCATATAAGAATCACATTAAGTACAATGTACAAAAGTATATGAGAATTAACCCTAAGATTAGATAGATGAGTGAAAAGGATGTTTCCTTTTCAATGTAGTTTACAATTCCCACAGAAATAGACTGGATTATCATTAGCTTTTAGGCTGAGACAAGGGGGTAATGCATTTGTACAAGTTTCTGGCATGACACACTAACATGATGCTTAAAACCGAGTGTCTATTTAACGCCCGACTTTCTATATGACTTTGTATTTTTTTCAAATGGAAGAGGTGGTATTAGTTTCTCATGCTCAAAATGTTTATTTTAAAAAAGCAAAAAAGAAATAATGTAACAGACAATCAAAACTTTTCTTACTCAGTACATCAACACTGGTTAGTTTTGGGTTTTTGAGATTACTGCTGTGGTCATCTTATCGGTCCGAAACCATTCTGGATATGTGTTTTGTTTACAATATTTATTATATAGCTTGAAGTTTCCTTAATAATTGTTTAAAATATTCATATGTTGAACATTCTCATAGTTCTGTAGTTAAATTTATATCTTTCAATGCTTAAAAATAAGTGTATAGTTATCACAATTTGTTTTAAAATACAAGGTAAGTTTAAGGGATGTACCATGTAAGTGAAGTAGTCAATTAGAATTTTAATCTCACACTTGTACTTTCCAACTATTACTACAACAGTAACAATTCTATATTTTTGTTGAAATTACATATTGCGTGTCTTTAAAGACATTTCAGTTATGCTTTTAAGTTTAAATGACTTTTGCATTACACGTTGGTTTATAATTATAATTAATTCAGACTAATTAAGATTAATTTTTGTGTTTTAGTTAACAAATAGAAATTTATTGTAGTTGTGGTTTTTAATTAATATCTTTTCTAGATTCTGCAAAACTTCATACATCACAATCAAAACATGGATTCGTTAAAAATAGTGTTTTTGGTTTATATTTCTAAAAACAAGGTAATGTCAAGAAGTTTACTGAAAGAGATTGAGTAAATACACTTTGTGATGTACTGAATTTTCTTCAGTTGCTGAAATAAAAGTTTGTGGATCTGTTAGATTATAAATAGTGATTTTAAACCAACAGAAGTGGAGACAACGATGGTTCAGTCTTCGTCAATCTGGCCAGATACCTGGACAATATTTTTTGGAGTATTACACGGATACATCTTGTCGGAAGTTGAAGGGAAAGATTGACTTGGATCAGTGTGAACAGGTAAAAGCTGCTGTTATGGGTCTTCAGTTATTAGATTTATGTTATTGGTTGTTTTATCTCTCATAAAATGTGTGATCCTTTCTTTGTATATTCTTAAACAGAGTTTTAGTGTAATATACTTTTATATGTATCTTGAGAAAGGCTCTATATTCTCAGATGCTTTCCTTAAAATGTGGAAAGTTTTAAGTATCTCCAATTTTCCAAACTATTTTCTCTTAACATGGATCTTCCCTTTATCTCTCAATTTCTGAACATAGATATTTTCCTTTATCTAGCATCTCCTAAAGTTATCTTCTCTGAACTTTGATGATATAGTTAAATGGACATTGTTACATGACCTTTCCAGTAAATAAACCAGTACCTTTATATAATATGACATTAATTCTTCCAGATAGTATTAGATTTTGATGTAAAATAATGTTATTTATCATAAAATTCCAATACAGAAGGATTATTTGTTTGTCAGGTCTAATGATAAAACAATCTGGTATATGCAAGAGTTTTTACATCTGTAGATATTAATTTCCATTTGATAGTCAGTAAGATTGCTATAGATGACTACCTTCAGAAGTTTTCGTCACTTTCAATAAAAATAATTCTGCAGATTCTTCCAAATAATTTATGTGTATTACTTTTTATTCAGGTCGATGTTGGACTAAATTTGGGACCCAAGAAGTCCAATTATCGATATATGTTCGACATTCGAACCCCCAAGAGAACCTACTACTTGGCAGCTGAAACAGCAGCTGACATGAACAAGTGGGTTGATTGCATCTGTTCTGTGTGTGGGTTGAAGATTGATGAAGAAGAAGGTATTTAAACATAAGGGCTTAACTTGCAGTCATAACAGGCACAGTACAGAAATTCATGATTTGTTGTGTAATGTTGTATCATTAGTTTTTATCTGAGATTAAAAAGGTTGGATAGTAATGATTTGTAACAGAGGTGTAGATTCCAATATGGTAAATTAATTTTAGAGTATCTAATTTATATTCATCACGACAAAAAAGTTTAAATCAGTATTCCTTGCATGCACATAGTCAAAGAAATATTTGTGGCAATCTTATGATGAGTAGCTCAAAGCATTGCTGGGAAAATACAGGAAAGTACAGGAGACAAATTTCAAACACAACTACATGTATCCATATTACTTGAAGTTGTTACAGTTTTGGTGTGAAAAGTCAGACATTTAAAATAATTTGTTGTTGCTTTAAGTTAATTCAAAAACACACAGACAAACATCTTATTGGAGTGTATGTATAAAATGGTTTTACAGATTTTCATTTTGATGGTAATAAATGTTTTGTTTTGTTTCAAAGTGAGTTCTTTGAACATATTAAATAGAATGTACAACAAAACTGATTCTTTAGTCCTGAGTAGGAAGTAATAGTAATATACTAAAATCATCATGCAGGAAATGAGTCATTACACTTTAAACAGAACAGTCATTTACTCTTGTGGCTGAAAAATCAGTTTAAACAGAGGCTTAACATGGTTTACTGTTTAGTAATTGTAATGTACGGTAGAAATATTGGTACATTTTTAAACTTTAAGGCTGTTTTTTGTGTTAGAACTGGTTCCTGGCATTTCTAAGATTGGTACATTTTTAAACTTTAAGGCTGTTTTTTGTGTTAGAACTGGTTCCTGGCATTTCTAAGATTGGTACATTTTTAAACTTTAAGGCTGTTTTTTGTGTTAGAACTGGTTCCTGGCATTTCTAAGCCTCTAGCAGTTATAGGTAACAAAAACAAATAACTTAGTTTACCACATTCTTACAAGTTTTATAATGTCAGTAGTTTAATGTTGCCATGCATCTGTCAGGGGTAGAGGTGGCGTGTTGTGTATCTTATAACTATATACTGTGTGTGTAATAGAGAGGAATAGATAGATAAATAGCCTAACAATTATCATTCACAATTAATAGGTGATTTTAATCAGTACTGTTAAACAATAAATAATTTATAAGCATTTAACACTTTTCTGTTTCTGGTTTATAATCTGTGGTCATAACAAATTAAAGCTTGTGGTAATAGCACATAAGAAGCTGTAATTTAGAATGACTTGTCAACCTTTTTCTGGGGACATTCCATGGCCTCTGCAACTTGTACTTTGTGAGCACAATGTTATTAAGGAGTTGTATCCTTAGTTTTCTGGGTGTTATTACCACAAGCTTTAATCCATATAGATCATCAGCCAGGAACAGAAAAGTATATATAATATGTGTGTGTGTGTGTGTGTGTGTGTATAACTTTTAAAGAATTGCAAACATCAGGTTCTAAAATCCAGTCAAAGTATTTACCTAGGTTGTAGTTTAGGGAGTTATAAGAAGTTAGTGTTACCTTGTGTTAAATATTGTTAAAACTTCGAAGAAACTTGTCTGACGT
This sequence comes from Tachypleus tridentatus, assembly GCF_004210375.1. Classification (NCBI taxonomy): domain Eukaryota; kingdom Metazoa; phylum Arthropoda; class Merostomata; order Xiphosura; family Limulidae; genus Tachypleus; species Tachypleus tridentatus. The sequence continues at coordinate 119,996,694 of NC_134834.1, read as the reverse complement.
TTGACCACAGTACACATCTTGTATTTTCTGATAAAAATTATTCAACCAGTTATTCCATTGATTGCTAAAAATGCTATGAGATACTTAAGTACACTAAGTACAAATTCAGTAAAATATTAACTTTCATATACACACTAAAATCGTTCAGTTGAACACACGCATACACAGGTGTGACCAGTTTCCACACCCACACACAAGAGTGACCGGTTTTCACACACACGGGAGTGACCAGTTTTCACACGAGTGACCAGTTTCCACACACGCACACACATGAGTGACCAGTTTTCACACACATGAGTGACCAGTTTTCTTTTGTGAATGTTGTTAGGTTATCAAGATTTGTTATGGTAAAACAAAAGATGAATTCTTGTGAGTTAATGTTTACATTCTTTATGTATTAGATTTGTTATGGTAAAACAAAAGATGAATTCTAGTGAGTTAATGTTTACATTCTTTATGTATTAGATTTGTTATGGTAAAAAAAATATGAATTCTAGTGAGTTAATGTTTACATTCTTTATGTATTAGATTTGTTATGGTAAAACAAAAGATGAATTCTAGTGAGTTAATTTTTATATTTTTTATGTATTAGATTTGTTATGGTAAAACAAAAGATGAATTCTAGTGAGTTAATGTTTACATTCTTTATGTATTAGATTTGTTATGGTAAAACAAAAGATGAATTCTAGTGAGTTAATGTTTACATTCTTTATGTATTAGATTTGTTATGGTAAAAGAAAAGATTAATTCTAGTGAGTTAATGTTTACATTCTTTATGTATTAGATTTGTTATGGTAAAACAAAAGATTAATTCTAGTGAGTTAATGTTTACATTCTTTATGTATTAGATTTGTTATGGTAAAACAAAAGATGAATTCTAGTGAGTTAATGTTTACATTCTTTATGTATTAGATTTGTTATGGTAAAACAAAGGATGAATTCTAGTGAGTTAATATTTACATTCTTTATGTATTAGATTTGTTATGGTAAAACAAAAGATGAATTCTAGTGAGTTAATGTTTACATTCTTTATGTATTAGATTTGTTATGGTAAAACAAAAGATGATTTCTAGTGAGTTAATGTTTACATTCTTTATGTATTAGATTTGTTATGGTAAAACAAAAGATGATTTCTAGTGAGTTAATGTTTACATTCTTTATGTATTAGATTTGTCATGGTAAAACAAAAGATGATTTCTAGTGAATTAATGTTTACATTCTTTATCAGTTTTTTATTTTAACAATTTTATTAGTAAATGTGAATTTAAATGTTGTATACCATACATATTGTAGAAGTTCCTATCATATAATTTTCCTGGGCTACTTGACTTTTTTATTTGCAAACATAGGATTTCTTGTTGAGACTACTTGATGTATAGGTTTTCATGTAGATACTACTAAGCTTTAGTGTTGTTTACTTTGATGTAAAGGTTTTCATGCAGAGACTACTAAGCTTTATAGTTGTTTACTTTGATGTATAGGTTTTCATGCAGAGACCACTAAGCTTTAGTGTTGTTTACTTTGATGTATAGGTTTTCATGCAGAGACCACTAAGCTTTAGTGTTGTTTACTTTGTAAAGGTTTTCATGCAGAGACTACTAAGCTTTATAGTTGTTTACTTTGATGTATAGGTTTTCATGCAGAGACCACTAAGCTTTATAGTTGTTTACTTTGTAAAGGTTTTCATGCAGAGACTACTAAGCTTTATAGTTGTTTACTTTGATGTATAGGTTTTCATGCAGAGACCACTAAGCTTTAGTGTTGTTTACTTTGTAAAGGTTTTCATGCAGAGACTACTAAGCTTTATAGTTGTTTACTTTGATGTATAGGTTTTCATGCAGAGACCACTAAGCTTTATAGTTGTTTACTTTGATGTAAAGGTTTTCATGCAGATACTACTAAGCTTTAGAGTTGTTTACTTTGATATAAAGGTTTTCATGTAGAGACTACTAAGATTTAGAGTTGTTTACTTTGATGTAAATGTTTTCATGCAGATACCACTAAGCTTTAGTGTTGTTTACTTTGATGTAAATGTTTTCATGTAGATACTACTAAGCTTTAGAGTTGTTTACTTTGATGTAAATGTTTTCATGCAGATACTACTAAGCTTTAGTGTTGTTTACTTTGATGTAAAGGTTTTCATGCAGATACTACTAAGCTTTAGAGTTGTTTACTTTGTAAAGGTTTTCATGTAGATACTACTAAGCTTTAGAGTTGTTTACTTTGATGTAAATGTTTTCATGCAGATACTACTAAGCTTTAGTGTTGTTTACTTTGTAAAGGTTTTCATGTAGATACTACTAAGCTTTAGAGTTGTTTACTTTGTAAAGGTTTTCATGTAGATACTACTAAGCTTTAGAGTTGTTTACTTTGATGTAAATGTTTTCATGCAGATACTACTAAGCTTTAGAGTTGTTTACTTTGATGTATAGGTTTTCATGCAGATACTACTAAGCTTTAGTGTTGTTTACTTTGATGTAAAGGTTTTCATGCAGAGACTACTAAGCTTTAGTGTTGTTTACTTTGTAAAGGTTTTCATGCAGATACTACTAAGCTTTAGAGTTGTTTACTTTGATGTAAAGGTTTTCATGTAGAGACTACTAAGCTTTAGTGTTGTTTACTTTGATGTAAAGGTTTTCATGTAGAGACTACTAAGCTTTAGTGTTGTTTACTTTGATGTAAAGGTTTTCATGTAGATACTACTAAGCTTTATAGTTGTTTACTTTGATGTAAAGGTTTTCATGTAGAGACTACTAAGCTTTAGTGTTGTTTACTTTGATGTAAAGGTTTTCATGTAGATACTACTAAGCTTTAGAGTTGTTTACTTTGATGTAAAGGTTTTCATGTCATGCTTTAGAGTTGTTTACTTTGATGTATAGGTTTTCATGCAGATACTACTAAGCTTTAGAGTTGTTTACTTTGATGTAAAGGTTTTCATGCAGATACTACTAAGCTTTAGAGTTGTTTACTTTGATGTAAAGGTTTTCATGCAGATACTACTAAGCTTTAGAGTTGTTTACTTTGATGTATAGGTTTTCATGCAGATACTACTAAGCTTTAGAGTTGTTTACTTTGATGTAAAGGTTTTCATGTAGAGACTACTAAGCTTTAGTGTTGTTTACTTTGATGTAAAGGTTTTCATGCAGATACTACTAAGCTTTAGAGTTGTTTACTTTGATGTAAAGGTTTTCATGCAGATACTACTAAGCTTTAGTGTTGTTTACTTTGATGTAAAGGTTTTCATGCAGATACTACTAAGCTTTAGAGTTGTTTACTTTGATGTAAATGTTTTCATGTAGAGACTACTAAGCTTTAGTGTTGTTTACTTTGATGTAAAGGTTTTCATGCAGAGACTACTAAGCTTTAGTGTTGTTTACTTTGATGTAAAGGTTTTCATGCAGATACTACTAAGCTTTAGAGTTGTTTACTTTGATGTAAAGGTTTTCATGTAGAGACTACTAAGCTTTAGTGTTGTTTACTTTGATGTAAAGGTTTTCATGCAGATACCACTACTACTAAGCTTTAGAGTTGTTTACTTTGATGTAAAGGTTTTCATGCAGATACTACTAAGCTTTAGAGTTGTTTACTTTGATGTAAAGGTTTTCATGCAGATACTACTAAGCTTTAGAGTTGTTTACTTTGATGTACTAATGTTGTTTACTTTGATGTAAAGGTTTTCATGCAGATACTACTAAGCTTTAGAGTTGTTTACTTTGATGTAAAGGTTTTCATGCAGATACCACTAAGCTTTAGAGTTGTTTACTTTGATGTAAAGGTTTTCATGCAGATACTACTAAGCTTTAGAGTTGTTTACTTTGATGTAAAGGTTTTCATGCAGATACTACTAAGCTTTAGAGTTGTTTACTTTGATGTATAGGTTTTCATGCAGATACCACTAAGCTTTAGAGTTGTTTACTTTGATGTATAGGTTTTCATGCAGATACTACTAAGCTTTAGAGTTGTTTACTTTGATGTATAGGTTTTCATGCAGATACTACTAAGCTTTAGAGTTGTTTACTTTGATGTATAGGTTTTCATGCAGATACTACTAAGCTTTAGAGTTGTTTACTTTGATGTATAGGTTTTCATGCAGATACTACTAAGCTTTAGAGTTGTTTACTTTGATGTATAGGTTTTCATGCAGATACTACTAAGCTTTAGAGTTGTTTACTTTGATGTAAAGGTTTTCATGCAGAGACCACTAAGCTTTAGTGTTGTTTACTTTGATGTAAAGGTTGTTTAACTTTTGATGTAAAGGTTTTCATGCAGAGACTACTAAGCTTTAGTGTTGTTTACTTTGATGTAAAGGTTTTCATGCAGAGACTACTAAGCTTTAGTGTTGTTTACTTTGATGTAAAGGTTTTCATGCAGATACTACTGCTTTAGAGTTGTTTACTTTGATGTAAAGGTTTTCATGCAGATACTACTAAGCTTTAGTGTTGTTTACTTTGATGTAAAGGTTTTCATGCAGATACTACTAAGCTTTAGTGTTGTTTACTTTGATGTAAAGGTTTTCATGCAGATACTACTAAGCTTTAGTGTTGTTTACTACTTTTAAAGGTTTTCATGCAGATACTACTAAGCTTTAGAGTTGTTTACTTTGATGTAAAGGTTTTCATGCAGAGACTACTAAGCTTTAGTGTTGTTTACTTTGTAAAGGTTTTCATGCAGATACTACTAAGCTTTAGAGTTGTTTACTTTGATGTAAAGGTTTTCATGTAGAGATACTACTAAGCTTTAGTGTTGTTTACTTTAGTGTTGTTTTGTAAAGGTTTTCATGCAGATACTACTAAGCTTTAGAGTTGTTTACTTTGATGTAAAGGTTTTCATGTAGAGACTACTAAGCTTTAGTGTTGTTTACTTTGATGTAAATGTTTTCATGCAGAGACTACTAAGCTTTAGTGTTGTTTACTTTGTAAAGGTTTTCATGCAGATACTACTAAGCTTTAGAGTTGTTTACTTTGATGTAAAGGTTTTCATGTAGAGACTACTAAGCTTTAGTGTTGTTTACTTTGATGTAAATGTTTTCATGCAGATACCACTAAGCTTTAGTGTTGTTTACTTTGATGTAAAGGTTTTCATGCAGATACTACTAAGCTTTAGAGTTGTTTACTTTGATGTAAATGTTTTCATGCAGATACTACTAAGCTTTAGAGTTGTTTACTTTGATGTAAAGGTTTTCATGCAGATACTACTAAGCTTTAGAGTTGTTTACTTTGATGTAAAGGTTTTCATGCAGATACTACTAAGCTTTAGTGTTGTTTACTTTGATGTAAAGGTTTTCATGCAGATACTACTAAGCTTTAGAGTTGTTTACTTTGATGTAAAGGTTTTCATGCAGATACTACTAAGCTTTAGAGTTGTTTACTTTGATGTAAATGTTTTCATGCAGATACTACTAAGCTTTAGTGTTGTTTACTTTGATGTAAATGTTTTCATGTAGAGACTACTAAGCTTTAGTGTTGTTTACTTTGATGTAAAGGTTTTCATGCAGATACTACTAACTTTAAGTTGTTTACTTTATGTAAAGTTTTCATGCAGATACTACTTACTTTAGTGTTGTTTACTTTGATGTAAAGGTTTTCATGCAGATACTACTAAGCTTTAGAGTTGTTTACTTTGATGTAAAGGTTTTCATGCAGATACTACTAAGCTTTAGAGTTGTTTACTTTGATGTAAAGGTTTTCATGCAGATACTACTAAGCTTTAGTGTTGAGGTTTTTGTTTACTTAAGCTTTAGAGTTGTTTACTTTGATGTAAAGGTTTTCATGCAGATACTACTAAGCTTTAGTGTTGTTTACTTTGATGTAAAGGTTTTCATGCAGATACTACTAAGCTTTAGAGTTGTTTACTTTGATGTAAAGGTTTTCATGCAGATACTACTAAGCTTTAGTGTTGTTTAGTTTGATGTAAAGGTTTTCATGCAGAGACTACTAACTTTAGTGTTGTTTACTTTAGTGTTGTTTACTTTATGTAAAGGTTTTCATGCAGATACTACTAAGCTTTAGAGTTGTTTACTTTGATGTAAAGGTTTTCATGTAGAGACTACTAAGCTTTAGTGTTGTTTACTTTGATGTAAAGGTTTTCATGTAGATACTACTAAGCTTTAGTGTTGTTTACTTTGATGTAAAGGTTTTCATGTAGAGACTACTAAGCTTTAGTGTTGTTTACTTTGATGTAAAGGTTTTCATGTTTAGATACTCACTAAGCTTTAGAGTTGTTTACTTTGATGTGTAGAAAGGTTTTCATGCAGATACTACTAAGCTTTAGAGTTGTTTACTTTGATGTAAAGGTTTTCATGTAGATACTACTAAGCTTTAGAGTTGTTTACTTTGATGTAAAGGTTTTCATGCAGATACTACTAAGCTTTAGAGTTGTTTACTTTGATGTATAGGTTTTCATGCAGATACTACTAAGCTTTAGAGTTGTTTACTTTGATGTATAGGTTTTCATGCAGATACTACTAAGCTTTAGAGTTGTTTACTTTGATGTAAAGGTTTTCATGCAGATACTACTAAGCTTTAGAGTTGTTTACTTTGATGTAAAGGTTTTCATGCAGATACTACTAAGCTTTAGATGTTGTTTACTTTGATGTAAAGGTTTTCATGCAGATACTACTAAGCTTTAGAGTTGTTTACTTTGATGTAAAGGTTTTCATGCAGATACTACTAAGCTTTAGAGTTGTTTACTTTGATGTAAAGGTTTTCATGTAGAGATGCTTTAGAGTTGTTTACTTTGATGTATAGGTTTTCATGCAGATACTACTAAGCTTTAGAGTTGTTTACTTTGATGTATAGGTTTTCATGCAGATACTACTAAGCTTTAGAGTTGTTTACTTTGATGTAAAGGTTTTCATGCAGATACTACTAAGCTTTAGAGTTGTTTACTTTGATGTATAGGTTTTCATGCAGATACTACTAAGCTTTAGAGTTGTTTACTTTGATGTATAGGTTTTCATGCAGATACTACTAAGCTTTAGAGTTGTTTACTTTGATGTATAGGTTTTCATGCAGATACTACTAAGCTTTAGAGTTGTTTACTTTGATGTATAGGTTTTCATGCAGATACTACTAAGCTTTAGAGTTGTTTACTTTGATGTATAGGTTTTCATGCAGATACTACTAAGCTTTAGAGTTGTTTACTTTGATGTATAGGTTTTCATGCAGATACTACTAAGCTTTAGAGTTGTTTACTTTGATGTAAAGGTTTTCATGTAGAGACTACTAAGCTTTAGTGTTGTTTACTTTGATGTAAAGGTTTTCATGTAGAGACTACTAAGCTTTAGTGTTGTTTACTTTGATGTAAAGGTTTTCATGTAGAGACTACTAAGCTTTAGTGTTGTTTACTTTGATGTAAAGGTTTTCATGTAGATACTACTAAGCTTTAGTGTTGTTTACTTTGATGTAAAGGTTTTCATGTAGAGACTACTAAGCTTTAGTGTTGTTTACTTTGATGTAAAGGTTTTCACAGATACTACTAACTAAGCTTTAGTGTTGTTTACTTTGATGTAAATGTTTTCATGCAGAGACCTACTAAGCTTTAGTGTTGTTTACTTCTGTAAAGGTTTTCATGCAGATACTACTAAGCTTTAGAGTTGTTTACTTTGATGTAAAGGTTTTCATGTAGAGACTACTAAGCTTTAGTGTTGTTTACTTTGATGTAAAGGTTTTCATGCAGATACTACTAAGCTTTAGAGTTGTTTACTTTGATGTAAAGGTTTTCATGTAGAGACTACTAAGCTTTAGTGTTGTTTACTTTGTAAAGGTTTTCATGCAGATACTACTAAGCTTTAGAGTTGTTTACTTTGATGTAAATGTTTTCATGTAGAGACTACTAAGCTTTAGTGTTGTTTACTTTGATGTAAATGTTTTCATGCAGAGACTACTAAGCTTTAGTGTTGTTTACTTTGTAAAGGTTTTCATGCAGATACTACTAAGCTTTAGAGTTGTTTACTTTGATGTAAAGGTTTTCATGTAGAGACTACTAAGCTTTAGTGTTGTTTACTTTGATGTAAAGGTTTTCATGCAGATACCACTATGCTTTAGTGTTGTTTACTCTGTAAAGGTTTTCATGCAGATACTACTAAGCTTTAGAGTTGTTTACTTTGATATAAATGTTTTCATGCAGATACTACTAAGCTTTAGAGTTGTTTACTTTGATGTAAATGTTTTCATGCAGATACTACTAAGCTTTAGTGTTGTTTACTTTGATGTAAAGGTTTTCATGTAGAGACCACTAAGCTTTAGAGTTGTTTACTTTGATATAAAGGTTTTCATGCAGATACTACTAAGCTTTAGAGTTGTTTACTTTGATGTAAATGTTTTCATGCAGATACTACTAAGCTTTAGTGTTGTTTACTTTGATGTAAAGGTTTTCATGTAGAGACCACTAAGCTTTAGAGTTGTTTACTTTGATGTATAGGTTTTCATGCAGATACTACTAAGCTTTAGAGTTGTTTACTTTGATGTATAGGTTTTCATGCAGATACTACTAAGCTTTAGAGTTGTTTACTTTGATGTATAGGTTTTCATGCAGATACTACTAAGCTTTAGAGTTGTTTACTTTGATGTATAGGTTTTCATGCAGATACTACTAAGCTTTAGAGTTGTTTACTTTGATGTATAGGTTTTCATGCAGATACTACTAAGATACTACTAAGCTTTAGAGTTGTTTACTTTGATGTATAGGTTTTCATGCAGATACTACTAAGCTTTAGAGTTGTTTACTTTGATGTAAAGGTTTTCATGTAGAGACTACTAAGCTTTAGTGTTGTTTACTTTGATGTAAAGGTTTTCATGTAGAGACTACTAAGCTTTAGTGTTGTTTACTTTGATGTAAAGGTTTTCATGTAGAGACTACTAAGCTTTAGTGTTGTTTACTTTGATGTAAAGGTTTTCATGTAGATACTACTAAGCTTTATAGTTGTTTACTTTGATGTAAAGGTTTTCATGTAGAGACTACTAAGCTTTAGTGTTGTTTACTTTGATGTAAAGGTTTTCATGTAGATACTACTAAGCTTTAGTGTTGTTTACTTTGATGTAAATGTTTTCATGCAGAGACTACTAAGCTTTAGTGTTGTTTACTTTGTAAAGGTTTTCATGCAGATACTACTAAGCTTTAGAGTTGTTTACTTTGATGTAAAGGTTTTCATGTAGAGACTACTAAGCTTTAGTGTTGTTTACTTTGTAAAGGTTTTCATGCAGATACTACTAAGCTTTAGAGTTGTTTACTTTGATGTAAAGGTTTTCATGTAGAGACTACTAAGCTTTAGTGTTGTTTACTTTGTAAAGGTTTTCATGCAGATACTACTAAGCTTTAGAGTTGTTTACTTTGATGTAAATGTTTTCATGTAGAGACTACTAAGCTTTAGTGTTGTTTACTTTGATGTAAATGTTTTCATGCAGAGACTACTAAGCTTTAGTGTTGTTTACTTTGTAAAGGTTTTCATGCAGATACTACTAAGCTTTAGAGTTGTTTACTTTGATGTAAAGGTTTTCATGTAGAGACTACTAAGCTTTAGTGTTGTTTACTTTGATGTAAAGGTTTTCATGCAGATACCACTATGCTTTAGTGTTGTTTACTCTGTAAAGGTTTTCATGCAGATACTACTAAGCTTTAGAGTTGTTTACTTTGATATAAATGTTTTCATGCAGATACTACTAAGCTTTAGAGTTGTTTACTTTGATGTAAATGTTTTCATGCAGATACTACTAAGCTTTAGTGTTGTTTACTTTGATGTAAAGGTTTTCATGTAGAGACCACTAAGCTTTAGAGTTGTTTACTTTGATATAAACTTTGATGTAAAGGTTTTCATGCAGATACTACTAAGCTTTAGAGTTGTTTACTTTGATGTAAATGTTTTCATGCAGATACTACTAAGCTTTAGTGTTGTTTACTTTGATGTAAAGGTTTTCATGCAGAGACCACTAAGCTTTAGAGTTGTTTACTTTGATATAAAGGTTTTCATGCAGATACTACTAAGCTTTAGAGTTGTTTACTTTGATGTAAATGTTTTCATGCAGATACTACTAAGCTTTAGTGTTGTTTACTTTGATGTAAAGGTTTTCATGTAGAGACCACTAAGCTTTAGTGTTGTTTACTTTGATGTATAGGTTTTCATGCAGATACTACTAAGCTTTAGAGTTGTTTACTTTGATATAAAGGTTTTCATGCAGATACTACTAAGCTTTAGAGTTGTTTACTTTGATATAAAGGTTTTCATGCAGATACTACTAAGCTTTAGAGTTGTTTACTTTGATGTAAATGTTTTCATGCAGATACTACTAAGCTTTAGTGTTGTTTACTTTGATGTAAAGGTTTTCATGTTTTCATGAGACCACTAAGCTTTAGTGTTGTTTACTTTGATGTATAGGTTTTCATGCAGATACTACTAAGCTTTAGAGTTGTTTACTTTGATGTAAAGGTTTTCATGCAGATACTACTAAGCTTTAGTGTTGTTTACTTTGATGTAAATGTTTTCATGCAGATACTACTAAGCTTTAGAGTTGTTTACTTTGATGTAAAGGTTTTCATGCAGATACTACTAAGCTTTAGAGTTGTTTACTTTGATGTATAGGTTTTCATGCAGATACTACTAAGCTTTAGAGTTGTTTACTTTGATGTAAAGGTTTTCATGTAGAGACCACTAAGCTTTAGTGTTGTTTACTTTGATGTATAGGTTTTCATGCAGATACTACTAAGCTTTAGTGTTGTTTACTTTGATGTAAAGGTTTTCATGCAGATACTACTAAGCTTTATAGTTGTTTACTTTGATGTAAAGGTTTTCATGCAGATACTACTAAGCTTTAGTGTTGTTTACTTTGATGTAAAGGTTTTCATGCAGATACTACTAAGCTTTAGAGTTGTTTACTTTGATGTATAGGTTTTCATGCAGATACTACTAAGCTTTAGTGTTGTTTACTTTGATGTAAAGGTTTTCATGCAGATACTACTAAGCTTTATAGTTGTTTACTTTGATGTAAAGGTTTTCATGCAGATACTACTAAGCTTTAGTGTTGTTTACTTTGATGTAAAGGTTTTCATGCAGATACTACTAAGCTTTAGAGTTGTTTACTTTGATATAAAGGTTTTCATGCAGAGACAACTGAGCTTTAGTGTTGTTTACTTTGATATAAAGGTTTTCATGCAGATACTACTAAGCTTTAGAGTTGTTTACTTTGTAAAGGTTTTCATGCAGAGACTACTAAGCTTTAGAGTTGTTTACTTTGATGTATCTATGTTTTCATGCAGAGACTACTAAGCTTTAGAGTTGTTTACTTTGATGTATCTATGTTTTCATGCAGAGACTACTAAGCTTTAGTGTTGTTTACTTTGATGTATAGGTTTTCATGCAGAAACTACTAAGCTTTAGTGTTGTTTACTTTGATGTATAGGTTTTCATGCAGAGACTACTAAGCTTTAGTGTTGTTTACTTTGATGTATAGGTTTTCATGCAGAGACTACTAAGCTTTAGTGTCGTTTACTTTGATGTATAGGTTTTCATGCAGAGACTACTAAGCTTTAGTGTTGTTTACTTTGATGTAAAGGTTTTCATGCAGAGACTACTAAGCTTTAGAGTTGTTTACTTTGTAAAGGTTTTCATGTAGAGACTACTAAGCTTTAGAGCTTACTTTGATGTAAAGGTTTTCATGCAGAGACTACTAAACTTTAGAGCTTACTTTGATGTAAAGGTTTTCATGCAGAGACTACTAAGCTTTATGGTTGTTTAATTTAGTGTTTTGGGTTTTAGGTGAAGACTGCTGGACTGTTGATTGGTCTGACTTTGTGTAATAATTTAGAGAGTAATTGCTCTTTAAGTATTTCATATTTTCAACTGCATGTGAAAGATAGCTGTTTCAGTAGGTGATCTAATAAGTTAGTATTAGAAGTAGTATTTTGAATAGACTATAGAATTTTCATGCAAGTTTCTTTGACATAAAAAAAAAAATTGTTTAGAAAATGAAATTATGTAATTGAAATATTTAAAATATGAAAACAGTGATTGTTTCTTCAATAGTAAGCATTGACTTTGTCTCTCATCAGACTTTCAGCCTCCAGCAGAAGGTCAGCCTTCTCAGAATGGACAAGAATATTGTGTAACAAGTACTCAACCAACTGCAGTGTCTGCATCATCTACTCCAAGTATGAGCTCTTCACGAGAAGATGACACAAACCCATACATTCCAATCAGTGAATGCATCAGTGGAAAGCCAGTTTTAAATGGCTCTCCAAAATATCCTGGAATGACTTGTGAACCTTTTCCTGGGGACATACCACCCCCTCCTCCGAAAGTGTTACCTCGTGAGCAAAGAATATTATCGGGAGAGTTTTATGATATCCCTAGATCTTTGAACCTGCAAACAGAGAAGATTGGTAATAGAACTTCACCAGACCCTACATTTGAAGAAATGTACAAAGTTCCCCCTTTAGCACGCAAAACAGAAAGAGAAGCCACTGATCAGTATGAAGACATGTGGTCAACACCTCCTCAGGTGAACTGGAGTACGTACCCCCGAGAAACTCCAGACAACCCACCAGAGGGTGCTTTAGTTTCTCAAAACAGTAGTGAGATTTTTACATATGATAATATACCTGTTGTGCATAATACAGCTGTTCAGGTGGAACTAGTTAGAAGAGAGGCTCAAGAGTTAGCAGAACAGCTCAGACAGTTAGCCGTGGCCGATCCACTATTACAGGTTTCTTGTCAGCCAGACTTATCAGATTCTGGTGAAGCCACACTGAGCAAACCTCCTCCAAGACCTCCAAAACCTCCCAGTTTGAGGGAGAAACAGAGGTATGAAAATGTAGAGTTAACTCCACTAGGCATCTGCTCCAGTTCTGACCTTTATGACATACCTCCCTCAGCTGTAAAGGGGGTTATTTCAAACACAACTCAACCTTTTCAAGTGGTTGTACCACTAAAAGCAGAACCTCCCATTAATGAAGATCTTTCACCTTCTCTCAGTGTACCCCTTCCTTCCCAGAATATTACAAAAGGCCATGAAACTGTGAATACAGAATCCCACTTGGATGACATGTACGATTTCCCCAAGATGCGCAGTGAAGACAGTTTAAATGTTCCTGTGCCACCTCCGGCTTCAACAAACTCCAGTCTTCGTAAACCTCGTCGTCACGCTTACACAAATGCTCCTCCGGGATTGTTCAACGGAAAGGAAACAGTGTTTAACTATGAATACAGACCCAGTCTGGTGCCTTGCGATGGATATCTCAGTATGGACACCAAAAAACCAGAGTTGTACACTGAGATGTCCAGAGAGTCCAAATGTCCAGCTTCTCCCTCACAACTTGGTATGTATGCTAACATACCAACTAGTCCTACCATTTCTCCTAGTGCCTCATCTTTCACGCCCCCTATTGTCAACAGAGACCTGAAGCCAAAACGAAAAACGTCTGATACTGACAACAGTAAGCTCTTTCTGTCTTACTAGAATATACTAAATATACTGATTATTTCTAAGTTATTTTTTAGATGTTACTACAGCCACTTACTGATTATTTCTAAGTTATTTCTTAGATGTTACTATGGTACACCTTTGTTTTGCCTTGTTCTATATACTAAATGTGTGTGTGTGTGTGTGCTCTAGACTTTAGATTTGTTTTCATTAAGTATATTTTATGACATCTGTTGCTTTTATGATGTGTACTTTTAACAAACTTGATCTTTCTTTGTTCAGAAGTTTTTATCAGATATATGAACATACAAGTACTTGTAACTGTATAACTGACAACTTTTAAAAACAAATGTTCAACTTACAAATGATAAACTATAAATTTAGATGTAGACTTTACAGAAGTTTTTCTAAATATAATTCTAATAATTTGAATTGCAACAATTGAAATGTTTTGCCTTTAACCCGTCCTTACTTTCCTGTTAGCCACATTACTATAAATAGATATAAGTTTTGAAACCATTAGATTTTAGTCTAATTGAGCTACTCATAGGCTTTCTAGCCAGTATTAATACTAACATTACTTGTAGTGTACAGTTATAAATATGAGTGCCAACAAGTGTTACACATTTACTGGTAGTGGTAATAAAGGTCTAATTAGGGCTTCCCCACAACAACCTGGACTGACCCTAGTTTGTAGTAACAGGTTCTCAAAGTGACAATCTATAACACTGTATGAAATATTTGTGAATCATGTGTCAGATGTCTAACGAGAGTACAACGTTTAACACTGTATGAAATATTTGTGAATCATGTGTCAGATGTCTAACGAGAGTGCAACGTTTAACACTGTATGAAATATTTGTGAATCATGTGTCAGATGTCTAACGCGAGTATAACGTTTAACACTGTATGAAATATTCGTGAATCACGTAAGACGTCTAACGCGAGTACAACGTTTAACACTGTATGAAATATTCGTGAATCACGTAAGACGTCTAACGCGAAAGTACAACGTTTAACACTGTATGAAATATTCGTGAATCATGTAACGTAGTACAACGTTTAACACTGTATGAAATACGTGAATCATGTAAGGCGTCTGTAGTACAACGTTTAACACTGTATGAAATATTCGTGAATCATGTAAGACGTCTAACGCGAGTACAACGTTTAACACTGTATGAAATATTCGTGAATCATGTAAGACGTCTAACGCGAGTACAACGTTTAACACTGTATGAAATATTCGTGAATCATGTAAGACGTCTAACGCGAGTACAACGTTTAACACTGTATGAAATATTCATGAATCGGGTGTCAGACATCTAACATGAATACTACACTAGTGACTCATCACATTTGTTTATCAATACCAATGCTGTTCATCAAAAATATGTTTCTTTACACATTTTGAAAATTAATTTGATTTCCAGTAACAAAAGTATTCAACTAACCTAAACATGGTGTAAGACTATAGCCAGAAGTAGTGGTTGTTTTTAATGAATTTACTAATGCTTTTATGCTGATGAAGTTTTAGTTTCTTAGGAACATTTTTCTGAATGTATTATAAAGTTATATGTTTATTTACATCAACATTTACCTCTTGTGGAAATTTGTAGGGTGAAGTCTGTGGAAGGCTATTAATTATATTTTTAGGTTACAGGTCTTATACAATATTGCATGTACGACACTTTAAGGTGAACTTGTACATTATTGTATCTGAAGACAGGATTTTCTCTAATTTTTTATGTACTTTTGCCACAGATATATAATATTTTAGACTTTATATATTTTGTCATATTCTGAATTAACTTATTGTGATTAATAAGAAATAAAGTTAGTATTTTAATTTCTGTACAGCTGGGGAGAGTTTCCTATAAACAAAACTTGTGTTTTGTTTTTTTTCCCATTTTTCTGTCCATCCCAAAGATTAACTTTATTTTACAAAGAACCTCTCACCCCTTGAAAATGTGTTTATACATTTCTTGATTTTAAAATGTTTACCTTAGCTTTTGTACAGGTCTTGGTTTAAATTTTTCTATGGTCCCACATCAAGTGGTTTAATGATTCACTAATAAAACATAGCTTTGAAAACAGGTGTGAAGAAAGTAAGATAGAGTAACAATTTAAGTATTGCATATTAACAGGATAAATATGTAGATTTAAGTGTTTCTATAAACTTTATTTTCAGTTCCTTTCATTGTAAACTGTGAAATTTGTTTGTTAAATTATATCTGTTTGAAAGCTACAGAGAACATCAGATGAGGTTCACTTGTATATAGTAGATACAGGTTGAATGGGTAAAAAAGAAAACTGAAACATTCGACACAATGACAAATGTACAATGGTTAGAAGTTTATACAGTTGTCAAATACAAGTATTTTACCTGGAATATATAAACAATAGGAAGGAAAGTCACATGACTAAAGTTGCTTAAAGCATAATAAAAGCATTTTGTTAATGTGTGGCTCTCTGTTTAAATATGGTGTTATTTTTTAATAGATATAAGATATACTATGGTTTTATTGAGTTGCAATGTTCATAAGGTGTTTTTTAATAATGTCTCCAAATATAATAAAATTTCTATTAAATTACATAAGTTAATTTGACTGTTTGGTGAATACAATAGGTGAGTGAGAAAAGTTTATTGTTTGTGTTTATCCTATTCAAACAACATACATAAGTAGCCTAATTCTGTTCTTAATTATATGTAATTGTGGTATGTATACGTATCACCAGAGCTACACATTATTTAATTGTCAGTGTTTATAAAAGAACTGTGTTGGATTACTGCATGTTTGGAAAACAGTGACAATTACGTGATGGTTTTACTTAACATTAGCAATTTATTTGCCAAGTGGGACATAAAACTTTTGAGAAATGTTAAGACAATATTACACATTTAGGATTATTTTACTTACATGGGTTACAGAGGTATGTTGTGTTAATTGATTAAACAATTAGCAAGTAATAATAAATTACCTGCTTCTTCTGTGACCACAAAAAATGTTATGTTAGTTGTGAGGAATGTGTGTTTATGTGCATTAGGAATTTGTTTTTGTACGATTAGTATATTCATATGAAAATAATGACCTTACTTTGTATTTAGATGTACTTAACACTTTCACTTTGTATTAAGATATTTTACTGTAATATGAAAACCAACATTTATTCTTCAGTGATTTTGTGTCAAAATTGTGGATGATTGATTGAGCAGATCTAGTGTGGTTAACATTATTATACGCTTGTTTCTTTTCAGGATTTTTTATTTATAAATAATACATTGTTTACTTATACAATGTAATAAAAGGTGTACTCCATCTGAAAATTTAATAGAATTTTAACATTTTTCATGTATTTTCTTTACATCATGTGCGTTTTACATTATAAGTGTATCCCTACTGTTATTTGAGAGCTACTTTTATATATACCTTCCCTACGAGGATAGATTTGTACTTAATGTAAATAAGTAATAGTTGTATATATAATAAAGCTGTTGTAATGATGCATATGTTTTATGTACGTCTGCAGCAAAATAACTGGCAACAATGAATATTAAAGTGAATGAAAACAACTTTGTTTTCTTTAGTTGTAGGTATTATGACACTTGCACCTCCACCACCTGGAAGAATCCATTTTGGCAGAACTAAACGTAGTTTTCGTAAACTAAGGTAGGTGTGTGTACTGTCTCTTTTAGTGGAATTTGTTTATGTAGAGTGTATTTAAATTAATTTGGTTGTGATGCTAACTTATTGAAACAAACTACTGTTAATGGAAAGCTACTGTTAAAGATCACATCTCAAATTAATTGGGTTAAATTTTGGTTAAAAAGAATGTAAGATTCTCCATATTGTTCTAATTACTTGTTAACTTCAGTTCAGAACAAGATGAAACACGTTTGTTCGATACATTACTATTCTAATACATTAACTAAAGCTAGGAATCACATGAAACACCTTTGTTCAATATATTACTATACTAATACATTAACTAAAGCTAGGAATCACATGAAACACCTTTGTTTGATATATTACTATACTAATACATTAACTAAAGCTAGGAATCACATGAAACACCTTTGTTTGATATATTACTATACTAATACATTACCTAAAGCTAGGAATCACATGAAACACCTTTGTTCGATATATTACTATACTAATACATTACCTAAAGCTAGGAATCACATGAAACACCTTTGTTCGATATATTACTATACTAATACATTAACTAAAGCTAGGAATCACATGAAACACCTTTGTTTGATATATTACTATACTAATACATTACCTAAAGCTAGGAATCACATGAAACACCTTTGTTCGATATATTACTATACTAATACATTAACTAAAGCTAGGAATCACATGAAACACCTTTGTTTGATATATTACTATACTAATACATTAACTAAAGCTAGGAATCACATGAAACACCTTTGTTTGATATATTACTATACTAATACATTACCTAAAGCTAGGAATCACATGAAACACCTTTGTTTGATATATTACTATACTAATACATTACCTAAAGCTAGGAATCACATGAAACACCTTTGTTTGATATATTACTATACTAATACATTACCTAAAGCTAGGAATCACATGAAACACCTTTGTTGAAACACCTTTGTTTGATATATTACTATACTAATACATTAATTAAAGCTAGGAATCACATGAAACACCTTTGTTCGATATATTACTATACTAATACATTAATTAAAGCTAGGAATCACATGAAACACATTTGTTCGATATATTACTATACTAATACATTAACTAAAGCTAGGAATCACATGAAACACCTTTGTTCGATATATTACTATACTAATACATTACCTAAAGCTAGGAATCACATGAAACACCTTTGTTCATGAAACACCTTTGTTCGATATATTACTATACTAATACATTAATTAAAGCTAGGAATCACATGAAACATATTTGTTATATATTACTATACTATACATTACTATACTTGATATATTACATTAACTAAAGCTAGGAATCACATGAAACACGTTTGTTTGATATATTACTAAAGCTAGGAATACTAATACATTACCTAAAGCTAAAGGAATCACATGAAACACGTTTGTTTGATATATTACTATACTAATACATTAACTAAAGCTACCTTTGGAATCACATGAAACACCTTTGTTTGATATATTACTATACTAATACATTACACTGAAAAGCTAAAGGAATCACATGAAACACCTTTGTTTGATATATTACTATACTAATACATTAACTAAAGCTAGGAATCACATGAAACACACATGAAACGTTTGTTTGATATATTACTATACTAATACATTAACTAAAGCTAGGAATCACATGAAACACCTTTGTTCGATATATTACTATTCTAATACATTACCTAAAGCTAGGAATCACATGAAACACCTTTGTTCGATACATTACTATTCTAATACATTAACTAAAGCTAGGAATCACATGAAACACCTTTGTTCGATATATTACTATACTAATACATTACCTAAAGCTAGGAATCACATGAAACATGTTTGTTTGATACATTACTATACTAATACATTAACTAAAGCTAGGAATCACATGAAACACCTTTGCAAGGGTTTGTAGGAAAGAGTTATTATTGTAAGTAGTAGTTCAGACTACACTTGAAACTATGATTTTTGTTGTAGGAACATTTTAATTATTAGAAATAGTCCAGACTACACTTTAAACCATGATTTTTGTTGTAAGAACATTTTAATTATTAGAAATAGTCCAGACTACACTTTAAACCATGATTTTTGTTGTAAGAACATTTTAATTATTAGAAATAGTCCAGACTACACTTTAAACCATGATTTTTGTTGTAGGAACATTTTAATTATTAGAAATAGTCCAGACTACACTTTAAACCATGATTTTTGTTGTAGGAACATTTTAATTATTAGAAATAGTCCAGACTACACTTTAAACCATGATTTTTGTTTTAAGAATGTTTTAATTCTTATATATGTTATATTTCTTTTCGTTATTCATGGCGTGGCCATGCTGCACTACTGTCTCAACAATACAATTTCCAATGTTCGGTGCCCTTATGTTATTTTAGTGTCTACTGATTGACTGACAGACAACACACAACTGTGTAACAGTGCAAATTGTCTGTCAAATATGAGTTCTATGAAGGTTTCATCTGCAAAGCTTGAGAATTGTCTGTCAGATATATGACCTAAAGCGTTTTCAGAAATAGCTCAGACCACAGTTTGAACCCATGATGTTTATTGTAAAAACATCCTTATTTTAAAAAGTGGTCCAGAACACACTTTAACCCATGATTTCTGCTGCACAAACTTGTTATTGTAAGAAGTTATCCAGATAACACTTTCTGCCCAGGAAATTTGTAGTAACATTAATTTTGTCTTATGGCATATATATATGCCAAAAAAACACATTAAATTCAAACAAAATATGCTGCATTTAAAAAAAAAAAATGATCCTATAGAACAAGCTACCAATGGGATTATAAAACGTATCCTAGGTTTTGGATTTAATAAAAACATTTTAGGGAAAATTATTAAATTATTCTGTAATAAATACAAAAATATACTAAATAAATATAAAGAAAGTAAAATCAGAGAAATTATACTATAAAATATGGTTCAATGTCGTGTTAATTAGTACCTATACCATACTGGGAGCATGAACACTACCTTCAAGAGGTAAGCTTTATCTTACTTATCCCCAAATGGTAGTACATTATTTTTTATTTTATTTATGTTTATCTTTACTTATTCTTATTTAACTTGGGAGAGCAGTCACCTTCCCCTTCCCACAACTGTATTCAGGCAGTGAAGGGTGGGATATTGTTGGTTTGAGCACCCACATCTGCCCCCCGCTAGTACAGCAGTAAGTCTACAGATTTACAATGCTAAAATCAGGGGTTCGATTACTTTTGGTGAGCTCAGTAGATAGCCCAATGTGGCTTTGATACAAGAAAAACACATGCACCCACATCTAGCTCTTCTTGTATGAGACTAGCGAATTGGAGGCTTAGACTGATACAGTGTATCCCCACTGCAATGTGGGTCCTACTTCTACAGTCACCTTCAAAACCTAGGATACATTTTATAATCCCATGTTGGAGCTTGTATCCAAGTATATGTTTTAAAAAATGCAGCATATTTTGTTTGATTTTAATGTGTTTTATTTTGGCTTAGAGCCTTAGAAGGTTATGGTATGATTAATCATAGGTTGGAATTTGCTGTTTCTAATGCAGTCTTTCTTCATGATTTTGTTTACTTATTTAACTTTGTTTAGATGTATTTAATTCCACCAAAACTTAGGATACATTTTATAATCCCACATTGTAGCTTGTACCCTAGGATGTTTTTTTACAAAATCCAGTGTATTCTGTTTAATTTTAATGTGTTTTGTTTTGGCTTAAAAATTATGGTTATAATATATATATATTATATGCTAGTAAATCTCTGGACAGTGAATATCTTTTGTGTTTGTCTTCTTAAATGTGAACTGTATTTTCATTTCAATACAGCATACCGTGAATTAGACTAAAGTGAATTTTAATTTTCTTTTTTAAATCAATTTTCACCTCTAACAGTAAACAAGTTTGTTTTGTTGTTGAAAACTAGCATCTGTTACATAAAAAGGTAGTGTTTTAATAATGGATGTAAACATAGGTTTCATGTTGTAACACTTTTATGTTCTGAGTATGATCATGTTTCATGATATAACTTGAGCTTCCTTATTTCAGTTCTGCCATAAAATCATGTTAAAAAACAACAACAAAATACTTCAGTCTCAGACATAACTTAATATTTAGTTTATATCAACACACATTTTCTTGTTTCTTTAAACTGTTTTAGTTTTACTTAACTGTATCTCACAGCTGTGAAAGTGCTTACATGTGGTGAAGTCTTGAATATTCTTGTCGTTGTAGCTTGTTTTCCCTGAATAGTTGTCTGATATTGACATGTGGACAGCTTGGATTTTCAACAAAGAACGTGTGCATTTTCTTAGAATGGTAGAAATGTAACACTTGATACTATATATTTTTGTTTTCTAATGTACAAATTATGCCTGATACTAGAAGTAGGTGGCGTTGATACCATGTGATACTGAGTATCAGGGATGGAACTATACTATTCAAACAAGAAGCACCACTCACACAATTTGATGAATTTTTCTTTGTGTCAAACCTAAAATAATATTTCTTACTCCAATTTTGCAAAATCTAAATTGTGTATGTATACATAGTAATAAGTTTTTGAAGTATTGTAGCTTATTATTAGTAATGATGTTTGCATGCTAGAGTTTATTTGTAGGCTAAGATACTAATTTATAATCTTTCACCAGAATTATGCATGCCAGTCGTGTGATGACAGCTGTTCTTCCCTAGTTAGATAACACACAACTTAAACATGTTGATGAATGATATCTGAAGCTATAAACATCGTTCTCTGCTTTATTAGTAAAAGTGTTAATACCAGCTGTTCTGAGATGCAGTCTTATTTCAAGTGGGTTTCTCCTCATCAAGAGAGAGTAACTGAAGCTGTTTATGTACTTCTTAACAAAGGCTGGACAGTCTTACTTCATTGAACTATCTCTTCCCTTAGACATATAATTTGTGAAATAACAAAAGTTAGATCCTAACTTTCTTCGTTTCATAAATTGGTGTTGTAGGAAGTTACTTTGTTAGGGATAACAGAATCACTTGTAGTAACTGTGCCTCAACTTATTGTAGATTAACAAGTAATTAGGAAAAGTTACACTCCCCATTTTTTGTATGCTTGTTCAGTGCAGAGTGGAACATGAAATATGATTCATACTCTGTGTGTGATCTAAACATTTTTAACAAATTTTGTAAGTTGTGTATGTACAGAATATTGTAAAAACTGTTTTTGTACTTACTGCTAGTTTACTGTTCTCTTCTTAAGAGCTGCTCCAAGTCCAACCCCTTCTGGGGAAGTTCATACTCCTCCTCCCCTACCAAGCAGACTTAAGTGTCAGTCGGAGCACTCCACTTCTGATGACGATTTCTCAAGTTCAGGGGGGAGTCGTCGTAATTCAGCCACAGAGGAGGTAAGTTATAGCTTGTTAAAGAGTTTACTTTTAAAGTGTTGAGTATTACTTTTTTTTTTTGTAACCAACCAATACGTTTATATACAGTTGAGATTATCCTGGAAGATAACAAACGTCTCTTAAGTTCATTTATTAATCCTGAAATATATGTGTTATAAACTAAAGCAAGTCAATTTCTTCCCATGTTAGATTCACTTGAACCCATTTTAATTACTATGCAACCTGATTTCTGCCTATATGTCTAATTATGAGTTGTCGTTCAATCTTTTAGCACGTGAATGTGACCTGATTTCTGCCTGTATGTCTAATTACGTGTTGTCGTTCAATCTTTCAACATGTGAATGTGACCTGATTTCTGCCTATATGTCTAATTACGTGTTGTCGTTTAATCTTTCAACATGTGAATGTGACCTGATTTCTACTTTTTGCCTGTGCTCATGAAACCCTGGCATTGCTGCAGTGTCCTTGTTTGATATTGTAGTACATTCTCTAGTAGGGCTCCATGGGTGGTGGGGGTTAGTGGGCACTGAAATTTTCCTTTTTTTATAATGGATCCTCCAAATAAAAACTTAAATAAAATAGTGAAAAACAGGCTATAGGTAAACGACCACGTCTTGAAGTTTCTGAGCAGCAATCTTAAACATCTGTACCACCTGTTGCACCCCATTTTCTTATCCTACATTCTCTTTCAGACAAACATTTAGGGCAAATGACTCCATTTTTTATTCAGAAGGGACTGGAGGGACTTGCTGGCTCTCCAAAGTCAGTAAAGAAGCTTTGATCTGGTGACATATTGGTGGAAACATCCACATCTCAACACAGTGGACTCCTCTTGCATTCAAAGGCAATTGGGGTTATACCTATTGAGGTTACACCTCATGCTACTTTGAATTCGTCACAAGGAGTTATTGTTGAGAGGGATTTGAAGAACATCCCCGAGTCGGAGATTCTCGCTGGTTTCTCCACCCAAGGAGATTCTGCAGTGAGGCATTTCTCTACTTGGAAAGATGGAATTACAATGCTGACCAATATCCTTGTTCTGACATTTACATCACCATGTCCACCTGTCACCATCAAGGCAGGTTATCTTAATTGCAAGGTGCGGCTGTACATTCCAAACCCTCTCTGATGTTTCCAGTATTAGAGGTTCAGTCACTCAAAGACGTCATGTTGTGGATCCCTGACATGTGCTCGTTGTGGTGGCATGGACCATGATGCTTATGAGTGTGAAACGGACCTTCATTGCATCAATTGCAATGGCTCTCACCAATTCTACTTTCATTCTTGCCTTAAATGGTTGGAAGAAAAAGTGGTTCATCATTTGAAAACAATTCATAACCTTACTTACCCTGAGGCTTGAATGTTGCCGTCCATCACTTCATCTCGGACGTGTGCTGCTGCACTTCGTTCCACCAGTACGGTGGGAGTGCAGACAGATCTCTCTGTTCCTCCAAAAGAATTGTTCTCAAAACAAATGAAAAGTCTTTTGGCCTTCATGGTTAAAAAAGTTGATGCATCAACTTCAACACCCATTTCTGTCCCTTAATACATTCCAACAAATCCCAAGATCCACATCCTTTGATTTCGTGTACAGGCATTTCCTCGGGTACATCTTCTTCTCTCCAAGATGCAAAATGATCATTTGTTCACGTCCTTAGTCACTGGAATCCTCTTCCAACAGCAAAGACCTTCCCAGTCAACCCAGGGCAGGATCCATGGAGGCCGACAGACCTCCCACGAAAAAAGACAGTAAAGAAAAAATATGTGGTTGTAAACAGTAGGGTTTTCCACCCAATTTGCCTACACATAAGTATAAATGACCACCTTGATACAATGGAACTCTCTAAGTTTACGTTCTGATTTGGATGACATCAAAACTGATTGTTTCCTTCCATCCTGTATGTCTTTCCTTACAGGAAACATTTCTGAAACCTGCTGATACAGTTACCTTTTGGTAGTTTTCTATGTACAGAAATGACAGGCTGTGTGATGGACAAGTGCATGGAGGGGTGACACTCTTGGTTGATCAGCATATGCCCACCCTGTCTTTGCCACTCGACACAACCTTGGAGGCCGTAGCCATCTGTGTTTCCTTGGGTCATACCATCACTGTTTGTTCTCTCTACCTGTCACCTGGAGAGACATATGATCAATCAGACCTTGATGCTCTCATTAAACAGTTGCTGTCTCCTTTTTAATCCTGGGGTACTTTAATGGACATCATCCCCTCTGGGGAAGTGCTGATATTGATAGGAGGGATAACTCTGTAGTGTGTATGCTCTCTAATCACAACCTTTCTCTTTTCAGTTCTGGTTCTTTCACTTATTTTCATGCACCTAGTCAGTCCTTTACTGCTATTGATCTCTCAGTTTGCTCCCCTTCACTATTCTTCCATTTTTAATGAAGGGTTGACAATAATCCACGAGTGATCATTTTCCTATAATTTTGAGAGATACTGGCCGTGGTCCATGCCACCCCACCCTCTTGCCCCTGTGGAAGCTGGATCATGCAAACTGGCCCTGTTTCACTGCTTCTGTAGAACTTGATCCTGCCATCATCTGTAAGCCATCAGTAGATGACTGTGTGGCAGCAGTAACTGACTGTATTATACAAGCAGCTGCTCAATGTATTTCTATAACCTTGACACATTTTCCACTATATCCTCGTCTGTGGTGGAATCCTGCCTGCCACATGGCATGAAAAGCTCAAAAACAGGCCTGGTATACTTTCTGTAGATATCCCACACTATTGAACCTCATCGCTTTCCAGAGGCCTCGAGCACTTGCTCGGTGGGTAAGATGTCAAAACCAAAAGGAATCTTGGATTAAGTTCACAACCAGCATATCTTCTACCACTAGTTCCAAAGTCATATGGGACAAGATTCGAAAGGTCAGTGGGCAATATAATTCCGTCCCCTGTCAATCTTGCTCTCTGATGGCCAAGAAGTAACTGATACCTGGAGCACTGCCAATACTCTAGGTGAAAGCTTTTACTGGGTATTCTGCACCTCTGCTTCTTTTTCCATCTTCTTAGCCACCAAGACTTGGGCAAAGCGATCACTTCTTTCCTTTTGAGCATATTGTCTCTATGACTATAATCGTCCATTTACACTGGTGGAACTCAAACTGGCAGTACATTGGTTGGATCTGATGATGTACACTATAACATGCTGGGTCATCTATCTCCTGCTTCTCTTGCTACTCTTCTGATTGTTTTTAACTGGATCTGGCAGGAGAATGTTTTTCCTAATGCCTGGTGCCAGGCTATTGCCCTACCTTTCTCTAAGCCTGGAAAGGATCCCAAGATTCCTTCAAACTACTGTTCAGTTGCTTTGACGAGCTGGCTCTGTAAGACTTTAGAGAGGATGGTTAATGCTCGTCTTGTTTGGTTCCTCGAATCAACCAATCTCCTCTCATCCACCCAGTGTTGGTTCCAACGATAGTCCTACACCGTGGACCACCTGATTTGACTTGAAACATCAATCAGAGAAGGCTTTCTCAAAGACAACATTTTGTATCAATATTCTTTGACATTGAGAAGGCTTATGATACAACTAGGCTACGCATTGGTCAGAGTTTTTTAGCTCATCATTTTCTTTTATCTGTAACTGATGCACCAGTGTGTAGTTTGTGTAACACTCAGGTCACAATAAGTCACATTTTACTGTTTTGCCAACATTACGACTCTCAATGACGACACCATTTTAAACATGTTCTCTCCCAAGGTTTATCCATGATGTTAGACAATGTTATTGGTGGTGATGACACTGTCCACTTTGGTAATGTTTTTAGTTTTATAAAGGCCATTAATCTTTTTAATGCCATTCAAGTTTTTTATTTTACACATTATACCTTTTTTAATGTGATTCCCTTTTAAGAATCAAAGTTTATCTAGTTTGATTTGAAATTAGAAAATGGCTGTAATGTCAAATAACCCAACCAGGACTGGAAAGGCCAACTTCAGGTGACTAACACTGCTGTTTGAGCTACCTGTTAGTCATCCTGGGGAGTTGTTATTAAAATTTTGCTACAAGTCTTTTAAAACTTTTATTACTCTTTGGAAATGGCCATAATGTCAAATAACTCAGAATCAAGACTGGAAAAGCCATCTTCAGGTGACTGATGGTGGTTTTTGTACTTACCTGTTAGTCTTTCTGGTGAGTTATGATAATTATAATTACACTGCAGAAAGTCCTTTACAACTTGTATTACTGTAGTTTTTCTCTTCACATTGTAAACTATATGTAAACATTGGTTTTATGTTATTTTTAAACTTTGTTTTGTTTTACCTTGATTTCCTTTTATGAATTTTACTAAATTAATTTAATTTTAACTTTTACTTGATGTTTGGCACAGATAACCTCGCTGCATTGTGCCATAAAACACCAAATCAATCAACCAACCAATCTGCCTAATTGCATGTTGTCGTCTAATCTTTCAAAATGTGAATGTGATCTGATTTCTGCCTTCTGCTTAGTTACATGTTGTCTAAACCTTCGACGCATGAACTTGGTCTGATTTTCACTTTGTCTGTTTTTCTAATTATATGTTTTCTGTTCTTTCAGTACAGGAACATGACCTGTTTTGTAATTTGTTTGTTTCTTCTAATCTTGAGTATAACTGATGACAATAAAGATTCTGTCTAGGAAGTATTACTTTATTTTATAAATATATTCTGGGTTGCAGTTATTTAAATATACATTAATCTGTTCTCACTTGGTATGATGTCTTCACCTTCTAAAAGAATTATTATGTATTATTATAAGTAGCACTTCTCATCTCTATTATAGACCACACAATAAGTTCTTTATTCCTTCCAGGGTAAACAATGTATTCCTCCAGCACCTTACAAGAGGGAAGAGGACATCCAATATTTGGACCTAGCCCTGGAATCTGATTCTTCCATCCAAAGCCCACGATCACCAGAAAGAACAGCAACGACAACTGTTTATAAAACTGTTGATTTCATTAAAACAAAAGCATTTAACGAAATGCGACAGAACGTTGAGGAAACTTACAGGAAGTCACAATGAATTATAGAAACACAGATAAAGATGGCGTGAGTAAAGGTATGTGTTGAACGTTGAGGAAAGGTTTAGAGCTGGACTCCATGCACCGTCAAGTGCCAATCAAGAATTTGATGTTGTAGATAGGATCTATTCAGAAAACAAAACCGAGCACTTTGAGTAACCTTTTAAAATATTTATAAGTTTGTACAGAGTTGTAATTGTTATGAATAAATGCTTCAGAAGTATTTTACAGTAATCATATGTATTTAGCTGTATTTTGTCCTCTGGTATATAGCTGCATTTCAATTTATCATTAATGATTTGGAAAATACACAAAAATTATTTTTAATGTCTTTGTTTTTAGGGTGGTTTTAAGAAATTGTGAAGATTGAAATTGCAACCAGTACATAAATTATAAATTGTTAATAATTCACTTTAATTATATATCTTGGCTGATTCCACATTTTGAAGGTTAAGATTGTGTGGTTTGAATGTGGAATTTGTAACTAAAGAAAAGTGTAATATGAGACTTTACTGCCTGGTGGTACTCCACTACATATGATAGCTGTATTCTTAAAACTGATGTTTTCTCTTCTAGGCAACTAGCAATGTGTCGTGTGAAAAGCTGCTGTTTAACAGATTATAATGTGATTTTCACCTTACTGAACGTGTTTGAAGTTCTCTCTGAATTCTTTACATCAACTGATAATGTAAAGTTTGGTATAGATAGGAGACAAAGTGTTTACTTGAATTTGTTCGGGTATTTTGTGTTGAAGATATAAATAGGTGAGAGTGAAGTTTACTACATCACTCTAGGACCCAGGTTTTGGGAACAGACAACCACTTGTATTTATAAACTGTTTTATAATGATGCATTTTATTCCTGTTTTTAAATCTGTTCTTACTTAGAATTGTTACTGTTCATGTTTCTAGTGTGAATTTCTTGTATTTTAACACTGAATGACTTTATATATTGCACATGAAGTTACAAGAAATAAGTTTTTATCAGCTCTTGAAGAACTCCTGTGATTGTAAGCAAGATGAAGTAATGTAATGTGGTAGTTTTATAATCTCCAACTATCAGTAGCACAATGTATTAATGAATTTCTATATTTTTGGATCACATATGTTATTTCAAGATTTTACTCGGATAACGTAGGAAACATAACCTTCCGAATTTCTAAAACACGTTGTGTATAATTTTTGAAGTGTCAAAGCCTTAAGAGATCCTAGTTGGTTTAAATTAGTAATTAGACAAACATTCAATTGTCATCTCTACTTTCCACAGAAATGTAATTTTAATAATATGTGTATTTCACACAATTTTGAGAAATGTTTGTTATTTGATGCATGAAGATATGTACGTTAGTTATTTTAATTCTTAACCTTATCTTTCTTTTATTCACTGAGGTCTTTGGTATTAAAACATAGTTAATTAGTTTCCATGTGTGTGATGATACACTCTGGAAGATTGGTATTAAAACATAGTTCATTAGTTTCCTTGTGTGTGATGATACACTCTGGAAGATTGGTATTAAAACATAGTTCATTAGTTTCCTTGTGTGTGATGATACACTCTGGAAGATTGGTATTAAAACATAGTTAATTAGTTTCCTTGTTTGTGATGATACACTCTGGAAGATTGGTATTAAAACATAGTTAATTAGTTTCCTTGTGTGTGATGATACACTCTGGAAGATTGGTATTAAAACATAGTTCATTAGTTTCCTTGTGTGTGATGATACACTCTGGAAGATTGGTATTAAAACATAGTTCATTAGTTTCCTTGTGTGTGATGATACACTCTGGAAGATTGGTATTAAAACATAGTTCATTAGTTTCCTTGTGTGTGATGATACACTCTGGAAGATTGGTATTAAAACATAGTTCATTAGTTTCCTTGTGTGTGATGATACACTCTGGAAGATTGGTATTAAAACATAGTTCATTAGTTTCCTTGTGTGTGATGATACACTCTGGAAGATTGGTATTAAAACATAGTTAATTAGTTTCCTTGTGTGTGATGATACACTCTGGAAGATTGGTATTAAAACATAGTTAATTAGTTTCCTTGTGTGTGATGATACACTCTGGAAGATTGGTATTAAAACATAGTTAATTAGTTTCTCTGTGTGTGATGATACACTCTGGAAGATTGGTATTAAAACATAGTTAATTAGTTTCCTTGTGTGTGATGATACACTCTGGAAGATTGGTATTAAAACATAGTTAATTAGTTTCCTTGTGTGTGATGATACACTCTGGAAGATTGGTATTAAAACATAGTTCATTAGTTTCCTTGTGTGTGATGATACACTCTGGAAGATTGGTATTAAAACATAGTTCATTAGTTTCCTTGTATGTGATGATACACTCTGGAAGATTGGTATTAAAACATAGTTCATTAGTTTCCTTGTGTGTGATGATACACTCTGGAAGATTGGTATTAAAACATAGTTAATTAGTTTCCTTGTGTGTGATGATACACTCTGGAAGATTGGTATTAAAACATAGTTAATTAGTTTCCTTGTGTGTGATGATACACTCTGGAAGATTGGTATTAAAACATATTTCATTAGTTTCCTTGTGTGTGATGATACACTCTGGAAGAGAACAGTTCTCAATCTTTTGCACAATGGTATTTTCCTAAACTTTTCTCTATAAAACATGCATAATAAGAGATGAAAGTAAGTATAGTTAGCTTTTTAGTCTTAGGATGTATTATGATAGAAATCATGTAATAACTGTGCTTTTTTTAGCACTGACAAATTCTGTACATCAGTATCACAGCCAGTGTTTAAGCTAAATTATTTTGTTATTTCAAGATGCATAAAGTTTTTATTAAAAGCGTCACTTTACTCTCTTCAGACATAACAAAGTGAAAGGTTGAGTACAAATGTGACAGTGTGCATGTGTGTATAACTGCTTAAGCATATTAATTAATAACTTAGTTATCAGAAATGTACCTGTACACAGTCCCATTTAGTTTAGGCCACCATTTGGTTGACTACGTTAGAAGTACATGTAACACTCAAGTGTGTGATTACCAGAAATTAAGTTTTGAACAATATTCGTGTAACTGACAGTATTGTATTTTAAGACTGTATGGTATGATTGAGCTGTACACACATACATTAAGTTTTGACAGTATTGTATTTTAAGACTGTATGGTATGATTGAGCTGTACACACATACATTAAGTTTTGACAGTATTGTATTTTAAGACTGTATGGTATGATTGAGCTGTACACACATACATTAAGTTTTGACAGTATTGTATTTTAAGACTGTATGGTATGATTGAGCTGTACACACACATTCCCCCTTTCTGACTCACTGTAACAGATTGGTTTTTCCTGTTTGTAAATTCCCAATTCCTGAAAGTTTTCCAGTTTAGCAAAATCTTGAAGTAGGAAGTGCAAATTAGAAATTTGTTAAAACTGGAAAACCAGCAGTTGTTATTAAAAGGTCAATAGTTACTACAGTTATTACAGCTAAACTATTGTGTACTGCCATTGTGAGGACTGTCTGCTTTCTACTAGATAGCTAATTTCATGATGTACCATCTTATTACAAGCATACATGTTCTATCACAAACTGTCATGCTTCCTCATACATATGTTGACCAGTAACTTCTTCAGGTAACAGTTCCACTGTTTTATTCTGTTACAAATCGTGCTTCCTGTTACCTGTGTTGACCAGTATCTTCTTCGGGTACCAGTTACAATTCTGCTGTTTTGTTGTGTTACAAACCATGATGTTTTCGGTCAGCTAATGCTAGTTCAGTTAATAAATACTGGAACTGTATTTGTTTAAGGTGTTAATAACAGACATGAATTTATTTTCCAGTTATTCCTTGTAAATGATCATGGAATTATTCATAGAATATTTTCAGGTTTGTTTTATAAACATATAACAAATAAGTGGAATGCAGTCTTTGTAAAACATTTAGATAAATTAATTTGATAAACTTAAGCGTGCATGTGCAGACTATTGGATAAACTGTTTCAGGATTATGAACTTGACTCATATCTTCCATAGGTTTTATTTTATAACAGTAGTTAAAGGTTAATGATGACTGTATCTTTTTAAATGTTTAAACTTTCAGAACCAGTATAGACAGGTTGAAGATAACTTTATTGCCTTAAGGTTTTAAGCTTTCTGTACTATCAAGGGCTAATGTTACCATCCCAAGGTAGGTTTTAATTTACAATTCCAGCTTTAGGTAAGAACTTTGGACAGAAATTTCATGTGTTGACTGCCATGAAAATGTGTATTATAAAACAAAGAAAGTGTAGTGTGTGAAGTGATTTCAGTGGACATTCAGGTTACCTATTTGTTAGAATGCTACAACATTCTATGTATTATCATTCAACTTTATACCCAGGTTTGGTTTTTAATGATTTCACTGTCAACTTGTTATTTCTAAGTGTTGTCCTGAGTTCACACATTTTGAGAATATAAATTACTAACTGTTGTTTCCATTTTTTTTTGTTAACTATGGAAAATAAATGTGTAATTATCTATATTCATCAATACTTAATGTTTTCTCCCTTTTACTCTCCTGATATGAACTGTAAATCCATCATATGTACATAATATTCATACTTGTATATTTAAATTTCACATATTTTGTGTATGAAATTTTGTGAAATTCCTTGAATTTTGGTATTTTAAAAGTTAGAGATTGAATTTATTTCTTCAAAAGCTTGAATTAATGTATCCAATTATGTCGTTATATTTTACTGTTTCCAGTGCTGTTGTTAGGTGATAGAACTGGAGCAGTTACTGGTGGTGATAATTAAAGATGGTTGATTGTCAGAGTTTATAGAGTCCTCTAGAATACATTAAAGCTACAAACTTGTTTATTAAAGAACAAATTTTCCATTGCTGTTGAAATGCTTAGGTTTTGTTTCTTCATAAGTTTTTAAGCTGATATTGGACAATCCACTGTGACAACTTGCAGGTCACATTCTTTGTTGACTTTGAAAACTGCAGTTATTTTGTATTTCTCAGTCTTACAATGTGTGTGTCACAGGAGGTGCTTGTATAGGTTTTTAATCAAGCTATAGTACATTCAGTCATATTACGTATTGTTAAATAAAAAATATGAATGACTTTGGAGATGTTATTCAAAATATTTTTTATTATCTTGTATATAGGGCTGCAAACCTTTCTCACAGAATGGCTGGCCTGAATGTTTGTGTGGAGAGATTTCTTTAAGAAGAATGTACATATTAGTAGTTATGGAAATAAAATTACTATACAGATTTGAGCATTGGAGATAGTTGGCTAACTAAGTAAGGGTGCTTATCCACGTATCACCTAGAGTCTCTCTGTAGAGGTCTTGAACGCATGTGTCACGTGTAATAGTATAAAAAGTGTTACTGATAGCAGTGTTCCAGAATTATTTAATAGAAATAATGTTATCTTTCAAAAGAAGTAATGAATAGAACTTTTAATCAACATAATAATAAAAATATTAATTGTAATCTTCACATTGTGTGTGTGCAGACTGAACACTGAATTAGAGACTGTAATAATGACAAAAGGTCTGACTATTAAAACACAGGTACAATTTGAACATTTTTATATTGTCACTTATAGGAATAGTAATTATTATAGGTCAAAGATGTGACCTTTGGAACATAGATACAATTTGGGAACATTTTTATATTAGTTTACTATGATATTTACTCATAAGAACACTGTCTTGTGTGATGAACCGTGGATGGTTCAGTGATAATAAAGAAGTTTTCTTGTAATGTCTGCTCTTAATTATAGGGTGGGAGTGAAATTGTCTTAGCTTTCAAAGTATTTAAAGTTAATATTGTGAATCATAGCAATACTTTGTTTGATAATGTTGAAAAAAATAAAGGTAAACCAGCTGTAGGTGTTTCCGATGGTTTCATTGCAGAACTTGTGTAAATGGTTGAGTAGAAACTCGAATTTTATAACCTATATTAACTTGTTGCCTTGACTACCTTCTAGACTGTGTTAAGGGAAGAATTGAACTGATCTGTTAAAATAAGTCTGTAATTAAAAAATATTTTTTTTTGTTTCAGTGGTAAAAAAAACAATTACTACAAGTAATATCTTCAAGCCAGCAGTTTCTATAGCAGCAAAGGTTGTCTGTGTTACAACTGTGCTAAGCCTAATAGTTATTCTTAAGCCAATAGTGTCCATGGTAACAAAGGTCTGATATCTGCTACAGTTGTACAAAAACTAAAACAGATAAATTAACATTTGATATTTATGTTGCAGTTTGAGTGATTTAGTAAAACTTTGTAATAATCTGTAAAAATGCTGTTAGAAAGGAATGGTTCTTTACTCTTCAGACGCTAATATGTTTTTTACTTAACCAGCTTTTGACATTTCAGTTTTACCAGGCTTGTAGTACTAGCTGTTCTTTTACTGCTAGTCAGTCCCAAGGAAGCCACAACGATGAAACGTTGGGTGAAATCAAAAGTTTTATTATAATTATCTGTGAAGTAAATATTTGTCTTTTCCATTCTAAGTGTGGAAAAACTTACAAATGTTCCTGTCGAAATGTTGTTATATTACAGAAAAGTAATTCTCAATTTTGAAACAACTCACAGCCCTGAAGTGACTGTAATTAGGCTTTCGGGTATATTTTGCGTAGTTATTCTGTATATTTGTATGTAAAATAAAGTTTGTTTAATAAACAGCTCAAAATCATCGATTGGTTGTCGATTTCTTTCATGAAACCAGAAAATGACATTTGTCGTGATGTTCTATAGAATGAACATGGTATACGTCATTCGAAAGTTTTCTTTCTTTCGCTAAAGAATGGTGGCGTGCAGAGAAATTTCAGTTTTTGTAAAGATGTTTACCAAAGTTAAAAGTAACTGATAATTGAAAAAAAAACGAGCTACAATTTGTTCAATTCTTTTTACACTTATCAGCTTTTATTCCACAAATTATTACAGTGCGGTTATCCTTGAAACTCACGACAAATTGTTGTAGCAAAGTGCGAGTTAAAAAGATATATTGTTACGTAAGACCTCCATCTTTGGTTAGTGTACAATTTATTGTATGACGTGATACGTAACCATATTTTAGCAGGCTTTTCTTCGTGGAAAGTAACATACACGGTAAACTAATTCTTAATGACGGTAAACCCACTTGAAATAAAGCAAGTTTTTGTTAACCTGAAGATGACCTAGGAAGGTCGAAACGTTCTCTGCTTCATCAGTAAAAGTTAATACCTATACCAGCCGTTTCGAAATGCAGTAACATACACGGTACTGTATGATCGTTGCTATTCGTTGATACAAAATTAGTACCACGGTAAGTGTGTGGGTTTACAACGCTAAATTCAAGGGTTCGATTCTCCTCGGTGGACTCGGCAGATAACCTGATTTGGCAGAATTAGAGTCCATTTTTTGAATTTTGACCAGTCTGACGGCATTTTCTGTAATAAATACAACTTTAAAAAGTATAATACTTCTGTTGTTTTGTCGGACCGTAAAACCATCTTAACCTAATAACAACAAAACGCTTTGATATTTCACTAACGGCTATGACAATTACTGTAATGATTCTGAAAAGGAGATTAATTCGTTAATTATTATATAATTTTAGTTCTGTCAAAAGTTTAGAAAGTTTGTGCCTAGAAAAAGATTACTTACGTTAAAAGTTTATTAAAGCACGAGTTTACCGACAGAACATTCAAGCTCGGCGTTCCAAAATCGTAAGTTGTTTCATAAAGAAAGTTAAAATCTCATAACACACAACTGTTTAAAAAAAACACACCTAAAACTAAAATGTAATGTTTAGTTCATTTTGACTCGTTTGGGTTAAAAACTAACAAACAAATAAACGAGACATTTATCACATGGGTATAAAAACGTAATGCGTATTTGACTGGTATGCTTGGAAAATTAATACCAGCTCGTTGTGTTTTTTTTTTATTTTTTAATGTTTAATAGCAGTGTTATTCATCACCCATTGTCCTTGTGTTGTTGCTAGTGTCGTTGATAGACGTGCAGTCGTCGGCACGTGTATCGTTTGAACGTGACGTGTATATTTCTACAACATTGATGAAGTGGAGGCGTAGGAACACGGATCCTTTGTTGTTTGTTTGTTCTGGAATTTCGCACAAAGCTACTCGAGGGCTATCTGTGCTAGCCGTCCCTAATTTAGCAGTGTAAGACTAGAGGGAAGGCAGCTAGTCATCACCACCCACCGCCAACTCTTGGGCTACTCTTTTACCAACGAAAAGTGGGATTGACCGTAACATTATAACGCCCCCACGGCTGGGAGGGCGAGCATGTTTAGCGCGACGCGGGCGCGAACCCGCGACCCTCGGATTACGAGTTGCACGCCTTACGCGCTAGGCCATGCCAGGCCCTGATCCTTTGTTACGTCTCTGTTTGTTTTTGAATTTCGCGTAAAGCTACACGAGGGCTATCTGCGCTAGCCGTCCCTAATTTAGTAGTGTAAGACTAGAGGGAAGGCAGTTAGTCATCGCCAACTATTAGTGGGATTAACCGTAACATTATAACGCTCTCACGGCTGAAAGGGCGAACATGTTTGGTGCGATGGGGATACGAACCCGTGGCTCTCAGATCACGAATCGAACGCCTTAATCCATCTGGCCATGCCGGGCCGTTAGGTCTCTGTGCACAACACTTTTTCTTAAATATCTTTATATTACAATCATGGCGATTTTCCTTTTATTAAAAAAAATGGCCATGTCTTTTTCAAGTATTTAGTTTTTAAAAGTTATGTTTTTAAACCATATGTTATGTTTCTTATTGCAGATCATTAAACTACTAAGAATTATCTTCAGGTCTTGGAAATCATGGACATTTACCACAAGTTAACGATACTTCATGGTAAAACTAAATGTTCTAACCTAAGTATCCACAACAGTGTAGAAACGGGTGATTATCTTTACTTTTTGTTAAGGTGAAGCACTTCTATTACTCGCTGAATTAGATTAGTAATGTCAAGTGTCGGTTAGCTACGTCGAGTTAAAGAACTGACCTTAGTGTGTAATGAATTCCACATCTAATCAAAGTGTTTTTTAAAGTGGTACTTAATTATCAAGTATTGTAAAGTTTGATTTTAATTATTATAAAGAGTGTTTAGATATGTTGCCTACAGTTTGTTTTAGAATAAAAAGGTCCGTTTTATTCCACTGTTTGTGTACTGTGTTTTAACATGGGAAAATGATAAGTCTGTTTACCTTTTGACTTACTGTGCATACAACAATATTGTTTGTTGTTGACAGTCTGTACTGGAGGGAACACACCAAACTGGTCCCGTAATAAACCAAGTCAGTTCGATATTTTAACATGTTAACAACCTTTAAAATGACGAAAAGCTTTTTCTAATTCGCATGTTGTTATTACATTTGCGAACAATTTCTGTTGGTAAGTCAGAGGTTTAGAAAGTGAGATAAGTGAGATTGTAGTGGGTCAGTAATTTGTAATTATATATATAATGTTGTAGGCTAAGTTTTACTTATTTTTTAATATATATATGTCTGTATCATTTTTGGCTAGGGAGAGTTTTTACATCATGCAATAAGTGAGTAGGTTGTTGGTTAAAAGTTGTTTTTAATTTAAGAAACGACGATAAATCACGAGTTTGTAGAGGTTGATTGATTACCGATTTCGTGAA
This sequence comes from Tachypleus tridentatus, assembly GCF_004210375.1. Classification (NCBI taxonomy): domain Eukaryota; kingdom Metazoa; phylum Arthropoda; class Merostomata; order Xiphosura; family Limulidae; genus Tachypleus; species Tachypleus tridentatus. The sequence continues at coordinate 119,959,540 of NC_134834.1, read as the reverse complement.
TTTATTAGTCAATGTATCTATTTTGTCAGTTGTTGTTTGAATTTCGACGAAGAAACAAAGTTAAAAGAAATACTTCAGTTATAAAAAATTATCAAATAAACAACTGTTTATCGTTATTCGTGAAGCGAGGATCTTAAAATCGTGTAATCACATGACTTTTAGTTGCAGTCGAAAACATAACGCGCTTTTATTATTATTAAGCGTGCTGAACTATACATTTTTCCAAATAGTTCCAAAACACTCATCCAATGAATAATAGTTAAGCTTATATGTCACTACTAGTACTACAACATGAATGGTTCCAATAGTTAAGCTAGTTTTCAAACTAAGTTAACGATTATGATGACGAGAAACACACTTGAAATAAAAATGTGGTCGCAAGACGGCTGGTGTGGGTATTAGTACTTTAGTCGCAAGACGGCTGGTGTGGGTATTAGTACTTTTAATTTAAGTACACAACAACGTTTCGACCTTCTTAGGTCATCTTCAGCCATTTTGAGAATAAAAATTAATATTTCAAAAACATGCCCCAGTCGTTCCCGTAAACAAATGCATTTCTTTAAAATGACTTGGATTCTCTTTGAATATTGGAGAGGACAATTTAATGCTAGAAGGAAACCGACATGGTCACATAACTGCTTCACTAGATGGACACGTATTTCTTCACAAACAAAATTTTATACGGTTAACTTCACCATTGCTTCAATGGATACGCTTCTGCATTTTAGTTAAACGATTTTTAAACAATGTTAATATTTGCTTTAAAAATATATCTTTTAAACTCTTGAATGTGTTATCGTATTTACTACGTGATTCTCATGACGATTACCTGAGACGTCGAAACATGGCGAAGGTATGGTTATGAGGCTGTTGCTAATTTCAAGGTATTTTATCTTTATACACGTAATTATTGAATAAATATATTATTGTATTTTAAGATTGGTGTCAATCTCATTTTTGAATATTTATTATGTACCATTAAATGTGGGTTTCTTTTAACATGTGATTGTAACTCAGTGGTAGAGCGTTCGCTTTGCGTGTAGAAGGGTCCAGGCTCGATCCCCGGCACTTCCACACGTATTTTTATGGCCCGGCATAGCCACGTGATTAAGGCACTCTACTCGTTATCCGCGGGTTCGAATCCCCGTCACACCAAACATGCTCGCCTGGGGGCGTTATAAAGTTACGGTCAATCCCATAATTCGTTGGTAAAAGAGTAGTCCAAGAGTTGGCGGTGAATGGTGATGAATAGTTACCTTTCCTCTAGTCTTACACTGCTAAATTAGGAACGACTAACGCAGATAGCCCCAGTGTAGCTTTGCGCGAAATTAAAAAAAAAAGTTTTGAACATCTATGTTATTTAAAGTATATACACGTGCAGTTTTAACCTGAAATTCGGAAACCTATTATTTAACTTTAAGAAGTATTTTCAGTTACTCTCAAAGCTATAACAGTATTAGTTGGTTTCTTAATGTTACCGTTAATCTGAAGTCTTTAATACGAACATTTGGATACTTAAAAATTAATAGAAAAGTTGCAGATCTAACAACCGACGTGCAGATTGTGTGTATTAGTACACTTCCCACTACGGATATTAAAACTCGACTCTAAGCTTTATAAGCCCTTTACACTACATTCTAGAGCCCTCAAGGAACGTTAAATATGTATATACGTGTTTATATGTATAATTGCATAAATAATTATGATATTTACTCTAAAAAACAACAGTTCGGGGTAGCTTTATTTATGATAAAACAACAGTGCGGGGTCGCTTTATTTATGCTAAAGTAAGGACAAATTATAATAGATATTTGAATTTTTCATTTTTCTCTGACAAGCTTTGATATTCTAAGTTTCTTGTGAAGGAAAGTTTATTCAAGATTAGATAGTAATAATGATGAAAAAAAATTTTGTAACATAGAAATAAAATCGTATAAAACAAAGAAATGTATGACAGAAACGTAGACTGTTGGTCACCTTAAAACAACGTAAAAATGTTCAAATAGAGATCTTAAAAGAATCATTTTTAGCCACAACATAGCGGTTCATAGGATGGCTTTGAGTTTGTTCGTTTTGAATACGCGCAAAACTACTCGAAGGCTATCTGCGCTAGCCGTTCCTAATTTAGCAGTGTAAGACTAGAGGAAAGGCAGCTAGTCATCACCATTCACCACTTGGACTACTCTTTTACTAACGAGTAGTGGGATTGACCGTCACTTTATAACGCCCCCACGACTGAAAAGGCAAGCATGTTTGGTGCGACGGGGTTTCGAACCCGCGGATTACGAGTCGAGTGTCTTAGTGCCTTAACCACCTGGCCATGCCGGGTCCATCGAGTTTGTTTTCAAGTCGAAACTTTCAGTTCATAGTTCAGTATCTGGAACGATTTGATATCTAATTATAACCACTCTCTGTTCAGGATTATCTGTATAGAGGATTCTTTCTTGTGTATACACATATATATATATCTGTGTAGAGGATTCTCTCTTGTTTTTCAAGTACAAACTTTCAGCTTACGGCTCCGTTGACCATTTACCGATTTGAAGTATAATTACAGTTTTGGACTTAGGAGGCTAAATCCTTTCCACTGATGTATTTGACCCCCACCCCAGATCTCATAGATTTATTTACTTTAACCCTGCCTAAAGGAATTTCAATTAGGCAGTAAGTTAGTAAAGATCCTAATGTGTAATAAAATCGAATCGGGTTTACACACGCCTGACGATTAGTATTTATTATCGGTACACAAAAATACAGCTAAACAAAATGAATCGGGTTTACACACGCCTGACGATTAGTATTTATTACCGGTACACAAAAATACAGCTAAACAAAATGAATCGGGTTTACACACGCCTGACGATTAGTATTTATTACCGGTACACAAAAATACAGCTAAACAAAATGAATCGGGTTTACACACGCCTGACGATTAGTATTTATTATCGGTACACAAAAATACAGCTAAACAAAATGAATCGGGTTTACACACGCCTGACGATTAGTATTTATTACCGGTACACAAAAATACAGCTAAACAAAATGAATCGGGTTTACACGCCTGACGATTAGTATTTATTATCGGTACACAAAAATACAGCTAAACAAAATGAATCGGGTTTACACACGCCTGACGATTAGTATTTATTACCGGTACACAAAAATACAGCTAAACAAAATGAATCGGGTTTACACACGCCTGACGATTAGTATTTATTACCGGTACACAAAAATACAGCTAAACAAAATGAGGATGGGAAAGGGGTCATATATTAATTTACTCTAATCCTGCCTGAAATAATTTCAGGTGCCACGGCTAGTTAGGGTTGATCCTCTCTTGCTTCTATCAGTGATTTCTTTTTGAGGAATAAATCTGTCGGGGATTAAAAACATTTTCTTGTAAGAATAACCATTGGTTTATGAAACTGTTTGAAAAATTGTCGTCCAAAGCATTTAATTAATTTTCATTTACGTTAATAAAACCGTCTGGCGACTAAAAAGATAAATATTCTAAGAATAATAACCGGTTACTGAAACTATTTCAAGATTTATTATTCAGATCATGTAAGGAATTTCCATTTTAACGAATAAAACCGTCTGTCCATTAAAAAGTTAAATATTCTAAAAAAACAGTAAATTAATGAAATTATTTAGCGGATTATTATTCAAATCTTCCAAAAACATTTCTATCAAGGCATATAAAACCGCTTGGCGACTAGAAACGTAAAACATTTCCTTATGATCAGCTAGCTCGGGAAACTTGAATTTCCCGCAAAGCTACACGAGCGCTATCTGCACTAGTTACTCTTAATTTAGCAGTGTAAGACTAAAGGGAAGGCAGCTAGTCCTCACCACCCACCACCAACTTATGGGTTACTCTTTTACCGAAGAATAGTGGGATTGACCGTAACATTATAATACCCCCACGGCTGAAAGGGCGAGCATTTTTGGTGCGACGGAGATTAGAACCCGCGACCATCAGATTACGAGTCGAACCCCTTAACATGCTTGGCCATGCCAAATAAGGAAATGAATGAAATAACTTTGAAATATTATACCTTCGTTTTCTTAAGATAAGACAGAAATAAGAAGTTAGATATATTTATTACAGTTTACTACAGTTGTTTACCGAAATAAGAACATTATCGTGCTTAAAATTCATGTAGAACGTACTTATTTACAGAAAAACAAACTTGTCATTTTCATTTAGTTCAACAAGTCACGTTTTGGTGTTTCTCTTTTTTGTATTAACGAAAATGCTAAATTTTATAAATTATAAAAGTGATTATCATCTGTAAGTAGTGCAAAAATAAACAAAATATTACATTGTGTTAGCGTAAGAAGACATAAAATAAAATACGTTTTTCAATATCATATTTCCAGTGGCAGTTTTATGGGTTAAGGTTCTCTTGGATGGAGAGTATAAAGCCACGTGACAATAGTTTATCTTTTCAACCCACGTCTAGTGTGGCATGGCGAAACAATAGAAGTGTTTGTTTGTTAATTGTCTGTAGTTGGAGTACATGTAGTTAATTTTAATTAGCTAGTGACTTTGGATTACGTGTTCGAGCCATTCCTACAACGCCCACTGTTTCAATTGACAAATCAGACACAGTAAGAAATTTAGTATTTTCGCGAGGCTTAACAATGAGAGGAAAAGTTATCGACCTTACTACCCCTTACATTAGTTAGATACAATAGAAGGTTTGTATTTTTTTAATAAAACGGACACCACATATAGTTTTATTCATTAGTCTAACGATTTGTTTCCCAACTTGTGGAAGGAAAATCATACGTTGTTTTTTAATTAAGCCAACAGTAAACCCACTTATCACCTTAAATTAAACCTTATATTTTTATTTAATTATAAAAACGTTTACTACAATAAGTACACGACGCCTGAAATGTACTCTTTTGTGGATTATTAGTATTTTACACTTGCCTTTAAGTAGTTAAATAATTAAAAAAATAAATCAAATTCTAAGTTTACAAAAAGACAGAAAAACAATTATCAAATCAAAAACATTGTTTTGACAATGTTAACAAAAATGAAAGCGAAAGATTCATAATAATATTACCAGAAAGCATATACTGAACCGATCAAACTGAATTGATCATATATCTTCACTTACATGTTATTGCTCCTACCCAGACTGTTTTGCTGACAGATATTCCTGTCTGATGCTCAGACGTTTTATAAAAATAACTCCGTTAACATAGAAGAATGAAGGTTGAATAGTTGAACTGAAAAAAATTGCAATACTATATATATATATATATATGTGTGTGCTTGTATGTGTGTATATATATATATACATATGTGTGCTTGTATGTGTGTGTATATATATACATATGTGTGCTTGTATGTGTGTGTGAGTAACTATAAAGAACAAAACTATACAAAATAAAAAGCAAACCGAAACATGTGACCAATCTTCAGAGAGGTCAAAGTGCAGTACGTCAACCCACGAATTGTGATGATTTAGTGAGATGGCAAGACGGCAGCTGTAAATAAGACAAAACAACCGGACATGGAACTGTACTGTTGATCTAGTTCAACACTTAACATGTAAAGTAACAAAACATAAGGTTTGTTTGTTTAAACACTTTGTGAATATAGTGTAGGTAACACAGAACTGTACTGTTGATTTAGTTCAACACTTAACATGTAAAGTAACAAAACATAAGGTTTGTTTGTTTAAACACTTTGTGAATATAGTGTAGATAACACAGAACTGTACTGTTGATCTAGTTCAACACTTAACATGTAAAGTAACAAAACATAAGGTTTGTTTGTTTAAACACTTTGTGAATATAGTGTAGGTAACACAGAACTGTACTGTTGATCTAGTTCAACACTTAACATGTAAAGTAACAAAACATAAGGTTTGTTTGTTTAAACACTTTGTGAATATAGTGTAGATAACACAGAACTGTACTGTGATCTAGTTCAACACTTAACATGTAAAGTAACAAAACATGTTTGTTTGTTTAAACACTTTGTGAATATAGTGTAAGTAACACAGAACTGTACTGTTGATCTAGTTCAACACTTAACATGTAAAGTAACAAAACATGTTTGTTTGTTTAAATATTTTGTGAATATAGTGTATGTAACACAGAACTGTACTGTTGATCTAGTTCAACACCTATACTTTGATATCTGTTTTATAACTCTAGTGCAAGCTGAAGTTCAGTACAGACATTTCTATTGATGTAAGTAAAATAACATGGTTGTATAGACAAGTCATAGAATATTGTGGTTAAATATAAAAGTTAAAAGATATCTTGTTTAGACATACAAGTCATAAGACATTTATGGTTTAATATACCTTTAGAACAAGTTGTGTTTGACTTGAAGTATTTTTAATTATTTTTTCTTAGTAAAAGAAACAAACAAATTCATGAATATTATGTTGGTTTTCAATCCATAATATTTATAATAAAACTCCAAAGGTAATAACTGTCTAAGATTCAATTACAGTTTGAATTGTTACAAAATAATGCCTTACGTGTTCTTGGTAGTTCAGTTGGTAGGTTTCTTGTTTAACGCTAGGAGGTGAAGTTCAGGGGTTCATATTGACGTCAGAGTAATATTGCCTCGAGCTGATGGATAAAAACTGACTATCTCATTGTCATAGTTTAAAATTTCAAGGATTGGATTATTTAAAACACGTTTCGATCCAACAGAAATTAAGATGATATGAAATTGTTTTATTACTGAATCTATTAATATGAAATCAAGCGTTAAAGGTTGTTAATTTGTTTTGAGATTTAACACCCTGAATTAGTGTGGACAGTGAATTTTGAAGTTTTCTAAAATTAATAATATATATATATATACACACACATAAAAACATACAGAAAATATCCACATCTTCGTCAAATTTTGAAATTCTTCGTTAGAAAAGTATGAAAATTGAAATAAAAGTAAATTAATGTTCTTCGTTTCTTGAACAAAGTAACTGATCACGTAATATTAACGTCTAGCAAAGAACAATAAAAATCCACAGCTGATGATTGGCTGCTAAGAAACTAAAGAAATCCACAACTGATGATTGGCTGCTAGTCAAGCTTTCTCCAAAGCTCGTGATGGATGACCACACTTGGACTGTTATAAATGAGTTTAAATCGGGACCCCTCGCGGAGCTTCTCTCGTTGTCTGGGACATTCCTCTCGGTGATGATCGTCTGAGTGATATTAAGATTGGAAGATAAGAACAATGGGAACACTTGGACTATATCTCATTGTCTTTATTGTATCAGTTGGTAAGATCGTCTCCTGTCAACTCTTTTACTTTCTCAGTTTTACTGCGTACTAACTAATGTAAACTTTGAGATTACCTGCATAAAGGAGAAGGTTGCTAAGTAGACGAGAAACATCTTTTTTCATTATAAAACAACGACTGATTTTATAAGTAAAAAAAAGTTATGATTTGTTTATAATTACGCGTAAAATAATTCATAAGTTCGGTTGCTATATAATTATTTGTTGTATAATAACGCATCTGTTTAGTTAACGTCAGGGTTAAAGGTGAAATGGGGACGAATATTGACCTGCTCTCTGACATCTTCATGGAGACAGTTTCTTGTTTACGAACGTTGTATCTGTGTAATGTGTTGTAAGTTTAATTTTACTTTGCTTTTGATATAGGAAGGTGGATTATATTGTTTAACAAAAACAGTGAAGGCTGTAATGAGGGACGTTATTTACAAAGTATATTTCTCTAATACCATAACATCTTCAAAAACATTTCAATAATTAGGGAAAAACAAAGTTAGTATACACGTGGTACAGAGATTCATCATAGGTAGAGTAACCTTCATTTTTGATTCAACTTCAACAGAACATCTAGAACAGCCCTACTAACTGTAACATTCCATGAACTGAACATTTAGAACAGCCATACTAACTGTAGCATTCCATGAACTGAACATCTAGAACAGCCCTACTAACTGTAGCATTCCACGAACTGAAGATTTAGAACAGCCCTACTAACTGTAGCATTCCATGAACTGAACATCTAGAACAGCCCTACTAACTGTAGCATTCCATGAACAGAACATTTAGAACAGCCCTACTAACTGTAGCATTCCATGAACAGAACATATAGAACAGCCTTACTAACTGTAGCATTCCATGAACTGAACATTTAGAACAGCCCTACTAACTGTAGCATTCCATGAACAGAACATATAGAACAGCCCTACTAACTGTAGCATTCCATGAACTGAACATCTAGAACAGCCCTACTAACCTGTGACATTCCATGAACTGAACATATAGAACAGCCCTACTAACTGTAGCATTCCATGAACTGAACATTTAGAACAGCCCTACTAACTGTAGCATTCCATGAACAGAACATATAGAACAGCCCTACTAACTGTAGCATTCTATGAACAGAACATTTAGAACAGCCCTACTAACTGTAGCATTCCATGAACAGAACATATAGAACAGCCTTACTAACTGTAGCATTCCATGAACTGAAGATCTAGAACAGCCCTACTAACTGTAGCATTCCATGAACAGAACATTTAGAACAGCCCTACTAACTGTAGCATTCCATGAACAGAACATATAGAACAGTCCTACTAACTGTAGCATTCCATGAACTGAACATTTAGAACAGCCCTACTAACTGTAGCATTCCATGAACAGAACATATAGAACAGCCCTACTAACTGTAGCATTCCATGAACTGAACATCTAGAACAGCCCTACTAACCTGTGACATTCCATGAACTGAACATATAGTACAGCCCTACTAACTGTAGCATTCCATGAACTGAACATTTAGAACAGCCCTACTAACTGTAGCATTCCATGAACAGAACATTTAGAACAGCCCTACTAACTGTAGCATTCCATGAACAGAACATCTAGAACAGCCCTACTAACCTGTGACATTCCATGAACTGAACATATAGAACAGCCCTACTAACCTGTGACATTCCATGAACTGAACATATAGAACAGCCCTACTAACCTGTGACATTCCATGAACTGAACATCTACAACAGCCCTACTAACCTGTGACATTCCATGAACTGAACATCTAGAACAGCCCTACTAACTGGAGCATTCCATGAACAGAACATCTAGAACAGCCCTACTAACTGTAGCATTCCATGAACAGAACATATAGAACAACCCTACTAACTGTAACATTCCACGAACTGAACATCTAGAACAGCCCTACTAACCTGTGACATTCCATGAACTGAACATCTAGAACAGCCCTACTAACCTGTGACATTCCATGAACTTAACATCTAGAACAGCCCTACTAACCTGTGACATTCCATGAACTGAACATCTAGAACAGCCCTACTAACCTGTGACATTCCATGAACTGAACATATAGAAGAGCCCTACTAACCTGTGACATTCCATGAACTGAACATTTAGAACAGCCCTACTAACCTGTGACATTCCACGAACTGAACATCTAGAACAGCCCTACTAACCTGTGACATTCCACGAACTGAACATCTAGAACAGCCTTACTAACTGTAGCATTCCATGAACAGAACATTTAGAACAGCCCTACTAACTGTAGCATTCCATGAACTGAACATTTAGAACAGCCCTACTAACCTGTGACATTCCACGAACTGAACATCTAGAACAGCCCTACTAACCTGTGATATTCCACGAATTGAACATCTAGAACAGCCCTACTAACCTGTGACATTCCACGAACTGAACATTTAGAAACTATTCAATTGACAGTTAAGTCCCTCCATGGTAACTGAACGTAGTACAAGATAAACTGTTGAACTGACAATGAACTCACTAAATTACGATTGAACGTAGTGAAGGGTAAACTGTCGAACTGACAGTAAACCCACTACATTACAATTGAACATGGCCCGGCATGGCCAAGCATGTTAAGGCGTGCGACTCGTAATCTGATGGTCGCGGGTTCGCATCCCCGTCGCGCCAAACATGCTCGCCCTTTCAGCTGTGGGGGAGTTATAATGTGACGTCCAATCCCACTATTCGTTGGTAAAAGAGTAGCCCAAGAGTTGGCGGTGGGTGGTGATAACTAGCTGCCTTCCCTCTAGTCATACACCGCTAAATTAGGGACGGCTAGCACAGATAGCCCTCGAGTAGCTTTGTGCGAAATTCCAAACAAACAGACAGTGAACGCACTACATTACGACTGAACGTGGTAAAGGATAAATTGTCGAACTGAGAGTAAATCCACTACATTACGATTGAACATAGTGAAAAATAAACTGTCGAACTGACAATGAACCCGTTACATTACGATTGCGAAAAGAACAGTTCTAACATTTTTTATTAAATGGTGAAATAGATGTTTTTAATCTTAGATCCAAAGATAGAACTAAGTAAACTAAGTGAACGGATAAGAATTATATTACGTTCAAGGACTGTGTATCGGCTAAGGTCTATGTGTCGTGTAATAACTAGTTGACCAGTTTGAAAAGAGTGGACTATATGAGGAGTTAGGAGTTTCTGATTTGTATGTGAACTGTATGAAGGTTAGGACTGTGAATTGTAGGACTGTATGATAGGTATGGACTATGTGATAATGATGGCTAGTTGATAAATAAGGATTACATAGTGAAAGAGGACTATATGATGTAATGATGTTATGACAAGTGATGGCATATAAATGTAATGACTATATGATGGGTACCTTTATTTTACGGATAAAGACTATAACACCGCTGAGAACTGTGTAACAGATGATTTATTCGATCATCACTGTTCAATGGATTCACTGCTTATTTTATTGGCTTCTGGAAAAAAGGTGTCGCTACGGGATGGATTAGGCCTCGATGTTTCATTCCACATGCACCCCTCAACGGGTTTAGTTTTCACATTCGTGTCGGTCAGATGCAGAAGGTAAAATACAGATGTTACCCTGGCTACCAGCAGTTTGGTTCTTCTATTGCTTACTGTGTTAACGGAAAATGGAGTGTCTCAACACCAGAGTGTGTCCATCCCAATAGTAAGTTGTAAACTTGTTACTTATTCTGTGTTCTATAACCTCAACACCATAGTGTGTACGTCCCAGTAATAAGTAGTAAACTTGTTACTTATTCTGTGTTCTATAACCCCAACACCATAGTGTGTCCGTTCCAGTAATAGGTAGTAAACTTGTTACTTATTCTGTATTCTATAACCTCAACACCATAGTGTGTCCGTCCCAGTAATAAGTAGTAAACTTGTTACTTATTCTGTATTCCATAACCTCAACACCATAGTGTGTCCATCCCAATAGTAAGTTGTAAAATTGTTACTTATTCTGTGTTCTATAACCTCAACACCATAGTGTGTCTATCCCAGTAATAAGTAGTAAACGTGTTACTTATTCTGTGTTATATAACCTCAACACCATAGTGTGTTTATCCCAGTAATAAGTAGTAAACTTGTTACTTATTCTGTGTTCTATAACCTCAACACCATAGTGTGTCCGTCCCAGTAATAAGTAGTAAGCTTGTTACTTTTTCTGTGTTCTATAACCTCAACACCATAGTGTGCCCATCCCAATAGTAAGTTGTAAACTTGTAACTTATTCTGTGTTCTATAACCTCAACACCATAGTGTGTCTATCCCAGTAATAAGTAGTAAACGTGTTACTTATTCTGTGTTATATAACCTCAACACCATAGTGTGTCTATCCCAGTAATAAGTAGTAAACTTGTTACTTATTCTGTGTTCTATAACCTCAACACCATAGTGTGTCCGTCCCAGTAATAAGTAGTAAACTTGTTACTTATTCTGTATTCTATAACCTCAACACCATAGTGTGTCTATCCCAGTAATAAGTAGTAAACTTGTTACTTATTCTGTGTTCTATAACCTCAACACCATAGTGTGTCTATCCCAGTAATAAGTAGTAAACTTGTTACTTATTCTGTATTCTATAACCTCAACACCATAGTGTGTCTATCCCAGTAATAAGTAGTAAACTTGTTACTTATTCTGTGTTCTATAACCTCAACACCATAGTGTGTCCGTCCCAGTAATAAGTAGTAAACTTGTTACTTATTCTGTGTTCTATAACCTCAACACCATAGTGTGTCTATCCCAGTAATAAGTAGTAAACTTGTTACTTATTCTGTGTACTATAACCTCAACACCATAGTGTGTCCGTCCCAGTAATAAGTAGTAAACGTGTTACTTATTCTGTGTTCTATAACCTCAACACCAGTGTGTGCATCCCACTAGTAAGTAGTAAACTTGTTACTTATTCTGTGTTCTATAACCTCAACACCATAGTGTGTCCGTCCCAGTAATAAGTAGTAAACTTGTTACTTATTCTGTGTTCTATAACCTCAACACCATAGTGTGTCCATCCCAGTAATAAGTAGTAAACTTGTTACTTATTCTGTGTTCTATAACCTCAACACCATAGTGTGTCTATCCCAGTAATAAGTAGTAAACTTGTTACTTATTCTGTGTTCTATAACCTCAACACCAGTGTGTGCATCCCACTAGTAAGTAGTAAACTTGTTACTTATTCTGTGTTCTATAACCTCAACACCATAGTGTGTCCGTCCCAGTAATAAGTAGTAAACTTGTTACTTATTCTGTGTTCTATAACCTCAACACCATAGTGTGTGCATCCCACAAGAAAGTAGTAAACTTGTTACTTATTCTGTGTTCTATAACCTCAACACCATAGTGTGTCCGTCCCAGTAATAAGTAGTAAACTTGTTACTTATTCTGTGTTCTATAACTTCAACACCATAGTGTGTCCGTCCCAGTAATAAGTAGTATACTTGTTACTTATTCTGTGTTCTATAACCTCAACACCGTAGTGTGTCCGTCCCAGTAATAAGTAGTAAACTTGTTACTTATTCTGTGTTCTATAACCTCAACACCATAGTGTGTCTATCCCAGTAATAAGTAGTAAACTTGTTACTTATTCTGTGTTCTATAACCTTAACACCATAGTGTGTCCGTCCCAGTAATAAGTAGTAAACTTGTTACTTATTCTGTGTTCTATAACCTCAACACCATAGTGTGTCCGTCCCAGTAATAAGTAGTAAACTTGTTACTTATTCTGTGTTCTATAACCTCAACACCATAGTGTGTCTATCCGAGTAATAAGTAGTAAACTTGTTACTTATTCTGGATTCTATAACCTCAACACAATAGTGTGTCCGTTCCAGTAATAAGTAGTAAACTTGTTACTTATTCTGTGTTCTATAACCTCAACACCATAGTGTGTCAGTCCCAGTAATAAGTAGTAAACTTGTTACTTATTCTGTGTTCTATAACCTCAACACCATAGTGTATCCGTCCCAGTAATAAGCAGTAAACTTGTTACTTATTCTGTGTTCTATAACCTCAACACCATAGTGTGTCCATCCCAATAGTAAGTTGTAAACTTGTTACTTATTCTGTATTCTATAACCTCAACACCACAGTGTGTCCGTCCCAGTAATAACTAGTAAACGTGTTACTTATTCTGTATTCTATAACCTCAACACCATAGTGTGTGTATCCCAGTAATAAGTAGTAAACTTGTTACTTATTCTGTATTCTATAACCTCAACACCATAGTGTGTCTATCCCAGTAATAAGTACTAAACTTGTTACTTATTCTGTGTTCTATAACCTCAACACCATAGTGTGTCCGTCCCAGTAATAAGTAGTAAACTTGTTACTTATTCTGTGTTCTATAACCTCAACACCATAGTGTGTCTATCCCAGTAATAAGTAGTAAACTTGTTACTTATTCTGTATTCTATAACCTCAACACCATAGTGTGTCTATCCCAGTAATAAGTAGTAAACTTGTTACTTATTCTGTGTTCTATAACCTCAACACCATAGTGTGTCTATCCCAGTAATAAGTAGTAAACTTGTTACTTATTCTGTGTTCTATAACCTTAACACCATAGTGTGTCTATCCCAGTAATAAGTAGTAAACTTGTTACTTATTCTGTGTTCTATAACCTCAACACCATAGTGTGTGCATCCCACAAGAAAGTAGTAAACTTGTTACTTATTCTGTGTTCTATAACCTCAACACCATAGTGTGTCCGTCCCAGTAATAAGTAGTAAACTTGTTACTTATTCTGTGTTCTATAACCTCAACACCATAGTGTGTCTATCCCAGTAATAAGTAGTAAACTTGTTACTTATTCTGTGTTCTATAACCTTAACACCATAGTGTGTCCGTCCCAGTAATAACTAGTAAACTTGTTACTTATTCTGTGTTCTATAACCTCAACACCATAGTGTGTCCGTCCCAGTAATAAGTAGTAAACTTGTTACTTATTCTGTGTTCTATAACCTCAACACCATAGTGTGTCCGTCCCAGTAATAAGTAGTAAACTTGTTACTTATTCTGTGTTCTATAACCTCAACACCATAGTGTGTCCGTCCCAGTAATAAGTAGTAAACTTGTTACTTATTCTGTGTTCTATAACCTCAACACCATAGTGTGTCCGTCCCAGTAATAAGTAGTAAACTTGTTACTTATTCTGTGTTCTATAACCTCAACACCATAGTGTGTCTATCCCAGTAATAAGTAGTAAACTTGTTACTTATTCTGTGTTCTATAACCTCAACACCATAGTGTGTCCGTCCCAGTAATAAGTAGTAAACTTGTTACTTATTCTGTGTTCTATAACCTCAACACCATAGTGTGTCCGTCCCAGTAATAAGTAGTAAACTTGTTACTTATTCTGTGTTCTATAACCTCAACACCATAGTGTGTCTATCCGAGTAATAAGTAGTAAACTTGTTACTTATTCTGGATTCTATAACCTCAACACAATAGTGTGTCCGTTCCAGTAATAAGTGGTGAGCTTGTTACTTATTCTGTGTTCTATAACCTCAACACCATAGTGTGTCCGTCCCAGTAATAAGTAGTAAACTTGTTACTTATTCTGTGTTCTATAACCTCAACACCATAGTGTGTCAGTCCCAGTAATAAGTAGTAAACTTGTTACTTATTCTGTGTTCTATAACCTCAACACCATAGTGTATCCGTCCCAGTAATAAGCAGTAAACTTGTTACTTATTCTGTGTTCTATAACCTCAACACCATAGTGTGTCCATCCCAATAGTAAGTTGTAAACTTGTTACTTATTCTGTATTCTATAACCTCAACACCACAGTGTGTCCGTCCCAGTAATAAGTAGTAAACGTGTTACTTATTCTGTATTCTATAACCTCAACACCATAGTGTGTGTATCCCAGTAATAAGTAGTAAACTTGTTACTTATTCTGTATTCTATAACCTCAACACCATAGTGTGTCTATCCCAGTAATAAGTACTAAACTTGTTACTTATTCTGTGTTCTATAACCTCAACACCATAGTGTGTCCGTCCCAGTAATAAGTAGTAAACTTGTTACTTATTCTGTGTTCTATAACCTCAACACCATAGTGTGTCTATCCGAGTAATAAGTACTAAACTTGTTACTTATTCTGTGTTCTATAACCTCAACACCAGTGTGTGCATCCCACTAGTAAGTAGTAAACTTGTTACCTATTCTGTGTTCTATAACCTCAACACCAGTGTGACCATCCCAGTAGTAAGTAGTAAACGTGTTACTTATTCTGTGTTCTATAACCTCAACACCAGTGTGACCATCCCAGTTGTAAGTAGTAAACGTGTTACTTATTCTGTGTTCTATAACCTCAACACCAGTGTGTCTGTCCCAGTAGTAAGTAGTAAACGTGTTACTTATTCTGTGTTCTATAACCTCAACACCAGTGTCACCATCCCAGTAGTAAGTAGTAAACGTGTTACTTATTCTGTGTTCTATAAGCTCAACACCAGTGTGACCATCCCAGTAATAAGTAGCAAACGTGTTACTTATTCTGTGTTCTATAACCTCAACACCAGTGTGACCATCCCAGTAGTAAGTAGTAAACGTGTTACTTATTCTGTGCTCTATAACCTCAACACAAGTGTGACCATCCCAGTAATAAGTAGTAAACGTGTTACTTATTCTGTGTTCTATAACCTCAACACCAGTGTGACCATCCCAGTAGTAAGTAGTAAACGTGTTACTTATTCTGTATTCTATAACCTCAACACCATAGTGTGTCCTTCTCAGTAGTAAGTAGTAAACGTGTTACTTATTCTGTGTTCTATTACCTCAACACCAGTGTGACCATCCCAGTTGTAAGTAGTAAACGTGTTACTTATTCTGTGTTCTATAACCTCAACACCAGTGTGACCATCCCAGTAGTAAGTAGTAAACGTGTTACTTATTTTGTGTTCTATTACCTCGACACCAGTGTGACCATCCCTGTAGTAAGTAGTAAACGTGTTACTTATTCTGTGTTCTATTACCTCAACACCAGTGTGACCATCCCAGTAGTAAGTAGTAAGCGTGTTACTTATTCTTTGTTCTGTAACCTCAACACCAGTGTGACTATCCCTGTAGTAAGTAGTAAACTTGTTACTTATTCTGTGTTCTATAACCTCAACACCAGTGTGTGCATCCCACTAGTAAGTAGTAAACTTGTTACTTATTCTGTGTTCTATAACCTCAAAACCAGTGTGACCATCCCAGTAGTAAGTAGTAAACGTGTTACTTATTCTGTGTTCTATAACCTCAACACCATAGTGTGTCCGTCCCAGTAATAAGTAGTAAACTTCTTACTTATTCTGTGTTCTATAACCTCAACACCATAGTGTGTCCATCCCAATAGTAAGTTGTAAACTTGTTACTTATTCTGTATTCTATAACCTGAACACCATAGTGTGTCTGTCCCAGTAATAAGTAGTAAACGTGTTACTTATTCTGTATTCTATAACCTCAACACCATAGTGTGTTTATCCCAGTAATAAGTAGTAAACTTGTTTCTTATTCTGTGTTCTATAACCTCAACATCATAGTGTGTCCGTTCCAGTAATAAGTAGTAAACTTGTTACTTATTCGGTATTGTATAACCTCAACACCATAGTGTGTCCGTCCCAGTAGTAAGTAGTAAACTTGTTACTTATTCGGTGTTGTATAACCTCAACACCGTAGTGTGTCCGTCCCAGTAGTAAGTAGTAAACTTGTTACTTATTCGGTGTTATATAACCTCAACACCGTAGTGTGTCCGTCCCAGTAATAAGTAGTAAACTTGTTACTTATTCTGTGTTCTATAACCTCAACACCATAGTGTGTCCGTCCCAGTAATAAGTAGTAAACTTGTTACTTATTCTGTGTTCTATAACCTCAACACCATAGTGTGTCTATCCGAGTAATAAGTAGTAAACTTGTTACTTATTCTGGATTCTATAACCTCAACACAATAGTGTGTCCGTTCCAGTAATAAGTGGTGAACTTGTTACTTATTCTGTGTTCTATAACCTCAACACCATAGTGTGTCCGTCCCAGTAATAAGTAGTAAACTTGTTACTTATTCTGTGTTCTATAACCTCAACACCATAGTGTGTCAGTCCCAGTAATAAGTAGTAAACTTGTTACTTATTCTGTGTTCTATAACCTCAACACCATAGTGTATCCGTCCCAGTAATAAGCAGTAAACTTGTTACTTATTCTGTGTTCTATAACCTCAACACCATAGTGTGTCCATCCCAATAGTAAGTTGTAAACTTGTTACTTATTCTGTATTCTATAACCTCAACACCACAGTGTGTCCGTCCCAGTAATAAGTAGTAAACGTGTTACTTATTCTGTATTCTATAACCTCAACACCATAGTGTGTGTATCCCAGTAATAAATAGTAAACTTGTTACTTATTCTGTATTCTATAACCTCAACACCATAGTGTGTCTATCCCAGTAATAAGTACTAAACTTGTTACTTATTCTGTGTTCTATAACCTCAACACCATAGTGTGTCCGTCCCAGTAATAAGTAGTAAACTTGTTACTTATTCTGTGTTCTATAACCTCAACACCATAGTGTGTCTATCCGAGTAATAAGTACTAAACTTGTTACTTATTCTGTGTTCTATAACCTCAACACCAGTGTGTGCATCCCACTAGTAAGTAGTAAACTTGTTACCTATTCTGTGTTCTATAACCTCAACACCAGTGTGACCATCCCAGTAGTAAGTAGTAAACGTGTTACTTATTCTGTGTTCTATAACCTCAACACCAGTGTGACCATCCCAGTTGTAAGTAGTAAACGTGTTACTTATTCTGTGTTCTATAACCTCAACACCAGTGTGACCATCCCAGTAGTAAGTAGTAAACGTGTTACTTATTCTGTGTTCTATAACCTCAACACCAGTGTCACCATCCCAGTAGTAAGTAGTAAACGTGTTACTTATTCTGTGTTCTATAAGCTCAACACCAGTGTGACCATCCCAGTAATAAGTAGCAAACGTGTTACTTATTCTGTGTTCTATAACCTCAACACCAGTGTGACCATCCCAGTAGTAAGTAGTAAACGTGTTACTTATTCTGTGCTCTATAACCTCAACACAAGTGTGACCATCCCAGTAATTAGTAGTAAACGTGTTACTTATTCTGTGTTCTATAACCTCAACACCAGTGCGACCATCCCAGTAGTAAGTAGTAAACGTGTTACTTATTCTGTATTCTATAACCTCAACACCATAGTGTGTCCTTCTCAGTAGTAAGTAGTAAACGTGTTACTTATTCTGTGTTCTATTACCTCAACACCAGTGTGACCATCCCAGTTGTAAGTAGTAAACGTGTTACTTATTCTGTGTTCTATAACCTCAACACCAGTGTGACCACCCCAGTAGTAAGTAGTAAACGTGTTACTTATTTTGTGTTCTATTACCTCGACACCAGTGTGACCATCCCTGTAGTAAGTAGTAAACGTGTTACTTATTCTGTGTTCTATTACCTCAACACCAGTGTGACCATCCCAGTAGTAAGTAGTAAGCGTGTTACTTATTCTGTGTTCTGTAACCTCAACACCAGTGTGACTATCCCTGTAGTAAGTAGTAAACTTGTTACTTATTCTGTGTTCTATAACCTCAACACCAGTGTGTGCATCCCACTAGTAAGTAGTAAACTTGTTACTTATTCTGTGTTCTATAACCTCAAAACCAGTGTGACCATCCCAGTAGTAAGTAGTAAACGTGTTACTTATTCTGTGTTCTATAACCTCAACACCATAGTGTGTCCGTCCCAGTAATAAGTAGTAAACTTCTTACTTATTCTGTATTCTATAACCTGAACACCATAGTGTGTCTGTCCCAGTAATAAGTAGTAAACGTGTTACTTATTCTGTATTCTATAACCTCAACACCATAGTGTGTTTATCCCAGTAATAAGTAGTAAACTTGTTACTTATTCTGTGTTCTATAACCTCAACATCATAGTGTGTCCGTTCCAGTAATAAGTAGTAAACTTGTTACTTATTCGGTATTGTATAACCTCAACACCATAGTGTGTCCGTCCCAGTAATAAGTAGTAAACTTGTTACTTATTCTGTGTTCTATAACCTCAACATCATAGTGTGTCCGTTCCAGTAATAAGTAGTAAACTTGTTACTTATTCTGTGTTCTATAACCTCAACACCATAGTGTGTCCGTCCCAGTAATAAGTAGTAAACTTGTTACTTATTCTGTGTTCTATAACCTCAACACCATAGTGTGTCCATCCCAATAGTAAGTTGTAAACTTGTTACTTATTCTGTATTCTATAACCTGAACACCGTAGTGTGTCTGTCCCAGTAATAAGTAGTAAACGTGTTACTTATTCTGTATTCTATAACCTCAACACCATAGTGTGTTTATCCCAGTAATAAGTAGTAAACTTGTTACTTATTCTGTGTTCTATAACCTCAACATCATAGTGTGTCCGTTCCAGTAATAAGTAGTAAACTTGTTACTTATTCGGTATTGTATAACCTCAACACCATAGTGTGTCCGTCCCAGTAGTAAGTAGTAAACTTGTTACTTGTTCGGTGTTGTATAACCTCAACACCGTAGTGTGTCCGTCCCAGTAGTAAGTATTAAACTTGTTACTTATTCGGTGTTATATAACCTCAACACCATAGTGTGTCCGTCCCAGTAATAAGTAGTAAACTTGTTACTTATTCTGTGTTCTATAACCTCAACACCATAGTGTGTCCGTCCCAGTAATAAGTAGTAAACTTGTTACTTATTCTGTGTTCTATAACCTCAACACCATAGTGTGTCTATCCGAGTAATAAGTAGTAAACTTGTTACTTATTCTGTGTTCTATAACCTCAACACCATAGTGTGTCCGTCCCAGTAATAAGTAGTAAACGTGTTACTTGTTCTGTGTTCTATAACCTCAACACCAGTGTGACCATCCCAGTAATAAGTAGTAAACGTGTTACTTATTCTGTGTTCTATTACCTCAACACCAGTTTGACCATCTCAGTAGTGAGTAGTAATATTTTTGTGTGTTTGATAATTCTTTTTTTAATTATTCTTATGGGTGTTGGAGAATATGAAGTAACTTGGGTTTTCTATCGTTATAAATCTTTGGTTTAATGATATCGTTTTTATTGTTAGTTTATTCTTTTCTTATGGTAACCATTAATTCTCGAACTTAAGACGATTTCACGACATGACCAGATTGATGGTAAAATGGGAACAAGTTTTAACCTTTTCATGACATAGATTTGATATATTCTGTTATAAAATTATGACTGATGGATTGTATTGTGACTGTGCTTTATTTTTATTAGAAAAATTTCAAGTAGATCCAATTCATTTGATAACGTGCTTAATAATAATAAAGTGAAAAACAACGTTTTACACAACCATCTAACTTTTAGTTACTGTTGTATTCGAGATTTGATTTATTGTGGTATTTAATCTCATGATGTTGCTTGAAACAACTGAACACCTTGAAAGAAAAACAAGTTTCCTATAGATAAAAACGTAAAGTCATATAGAAAAGTAACTGACACTTACTAAGCTTATAAGAAAATATATCAAAAATTTAATTTACCGAAATGATGCTTACCAGGTACATAAAACAGTTCATCCTGTCTGATGTATTAGTTTAAACAGTTCATCCTGTCTGATGTATTAGTTTAAACAGTTCATCCTCTCTTATGCGTCAGTGTAAACGGTTCATCCTATCTGATGTATTACTTTAAACAGTTCATCCTGTCTGATGTATTACTTTAAACAGTTCATCCTGTCTGATGTGTTAGTTTAAACAGTTCATCTTGTCTGATGTATTAGTTTAAACAGTTCACCCTGTCTGATGTATTACTTTAAACAGTTCACCCTGTCTGATGTATTACTTTAAACAGTTCATCCTGTCTGATGTGTTAGTTTAAACAGTTCATCATATCTGATGTGTTAGTTTAAACAGTTCATCATATCTGATGTGTTAGTTTAAACAGTTCATCCTGTCTGATGTATTACTTTAAACAGTTCATCCTATCTGATGTGTTACTTTAAACAGTTCATCCTGTCTGATGTGTTAGTTTGACAGTTCATGCTGTCTGATGTGTTAGTTTAAACAGTTCATGCTGTCAGATGTGTTGGTTTAAACAGTTCATCCTGTCTGATGTGTTAGTTTAAACAGTTCCACCTGTCTGATGTGTTAGTTTAAACAGTTCATGCTGTCTGATGTGTTGATTTAAACAGTTCATTGCTTCTAATGTTTTGTTTTAAGTAGTTCATCCTGTCTGATGTGTTAGTTTAAATAGTTCACTCTGTCTGATGTGTTAGTTTAAACAGTTTATTGCTTCTAATATTTTGGTTTAAGTAGTTCATCCTATCTGATGTGTTAGTTTAAACAGTTCGTGCTGTCTGATGTGTTAGTTTAAACAGTTCATTGCTTCTAATATTTTGGTTTAAGTAGTTCATCCTATCTGATGTGTTAGTTTAAACAGTTCATGCTGTCTGATGTGTTAGTTTAAATAGTTGATGCTGTCTGATGTGTCAGTTTAAACAGTTCATTGCTTCTAATATTGTGGTTCAAGTAGTTCATCCTATCTGATGTGTTAGTTTAAACAGTTCGTGCTGTCTGATGTGTTAGTTTAAACAGTTCGTGCTGTCTGATGTGTTAGTTTAAACACTTCATTGCTTCTAATGTTTTGGTTTAAGTAGTTCATCCTATCTGATGTGTTAGTTTAAACAGTTAATGCTGTCTGATGAACTAGTTTAAACAGTTCATGCTGTCTGATGTGTTAGTTTAAACAGTTCATGCTGTCTGATGTGTTAGTTTAAACAGTTCATTGCTTCTAATATTTTGGTTTAAGTAGTTCATCCTATCTGATGTGTTAGTTTAAACAGTTCATTGCTTCAAATATTTTGGCTTAAGTAGTTCATCATGTCTGATGTGTTAGTTTAAACAGTTCCTGCTGTCTGATGTGCTAGTTTAAACAGTTCATTACTTCTATTGTTTTGGTTTAAGTAGTTCATCCTGTTTGATGTGTTAGTTTAAACAGTTCATTTCTTCTAATATTTTGGTTTAAGTAGTTCATCCTATCTGATGTGTTAGTTTAAACAGTTCATGCTGTCTGATGTGTTGGTTTAAACAAGTCATGCTGTCTAATGTGTTAGTTTAAACAGTTCATGCTGTCTGATGTGATAGTTTAAACAGTTCATGCTGTCTGATGTGTTAGTTTAAACAGTTCATGCTGTCTGATGTATTGGTTTAAATACTATTTTATGTTTCATGTGTTAATTTAAGTGATGTCATTAATTTAAGCAGTCTGTTCTGTTTGGTATCTTACTTTAATCTGTTCTTTGTATAACTTTCATTCAGCAGTCGGTTCCTTTTATTGTGTTACTTTAAACATTTTATAGTGTGTGAAGTGTTAGTTAATGTTGTGTTATATGTTCGTGTGAGTAGTCTATTCTATGTAATGTATTAGCTTAAGCAGTTTATTTTATGTACGTGTTATCTGAGAAGTCTGTTCTCTGTTCTTTCTTAGTATAAGCAATGTATTCAATATCACTTGCTACTTTACACAGTGTATTATACAGGGTGTTTCAGAATGAATATACCAAAAAAAGTTTAATAACTTTGTTATTATTTGAGATTGCAAAATAGAAAATAAAACATTTTTCCTATGGCCTGTAACTTTTCTTTGAATTAATTATTATTTTTGTTACTTATCATTCCTGTTTTTGAATGTGTTTTATTACAAATATCACAACTTATCCTGTTTTTGAATGTATTTTATTACAGATTTCACAGTTTATCCTGTTTTTGAATGTGTTTTATTACACATTTTACAGCTTATCCTGTTTTTGAGTAAAATTATAACTCATGACCTGTTCCCCCGATTTAAACCCTTTGGATTTTATAAAAGTTTCAGTTCCTTAATATCTCTTGGTTTATCACGGAACTGAAACTTCGTATCCGTGATGTTGTCTTGTTCATCTCTACGCCTGTGTTGAAAATTGTGTTTTTAGAACTTGAACACAGAATATGATTGAATGGTGAAGATCCATCAGCAAGGGGTGAATTAGTGGTTAAAAACACAAAAACCTCAAATACTGAAAACTTTGAAAACCAAGTTTGGTGAAGGTTCCTCAACACCTTTAGAAGTATTTACATGGTTGTACAACACATTGTACTACTGTATTAATATAGATCTATGTGGTATTGACTCTAGTGTTCTCTTGCCAACAGTAAACGTTTGATACTGATTGGCTGTAGAGTGAATTGTCAGTATATTGAGTCTCTATTAGATCAGTCAGATCAAATTATGGCGTCAGGAATGCCTGAATGCTATTTTGAATTATATTATGTTTATTTCTCTTCATTTAAATTTGTTTTGCTTTTAAATATTTAAAGTATTTAGATTGAGAAATAATATGTAATATGTATTTCATCATATGGTAAAGACACAAATTTTTGTTCATAATAAATAATAAAGTACAGTATCATCTTACACTCAAACTTTACAGGTGTTGGAGATGGTGACCAGCGAAATTCTTTCTGGAGTGGAGGTTATCAGCAACCCTCACAAACTAGTCCTCCCAGTTTCACAAATGGACGTACCTTCCACTATCCCTCACAAACTAGTCCTCCCAGTTTCACAAATGGACGTACCTTCCACACTCCCTCACAAACTAGTCCTCCCAGTTTCACAAATGGACGTACCTTCCACACTCCCTCACAAACTAGTCCTCCCAGTTTCACAAATGGACGTACCTTCCACTCTCCCTCACAAACTAGTCCTCCCAGCTTCATGAATGGACATAACTACCAATTTCCCCAACAGACTAGTCCTCCCAGCCTTATGAATGGACGTAACTACCAGTCTTTCTCACGAACTAGTTTCCCCAACCTTATGAATGGACGTAACTACAAGTCTATCTCACAAACTAGTCCTCCAATCTTTGTGAATGGACGTAACTACCAGTCTCGAAGAATGGGTTGGCAACCACATTTCCGGGCCAGTGGAGTGCTGGTTGCTGACTCTGATCATTCTTCTAACGGCTTGATTAATAGACATTCTTTACAGAATAAACCAAGCATTAGTGGGTTTGCATACACACAGAAGAACCTTTTCAGTCCTCACCAGACTACAACATCACGCAGTGACAGACCAGAACAAGATATAACAAATTACGGTCTGAGGGACAATACATCTAGGTTTCGCAATCCATACTCTCGTTATTTTAAGAGTTCATATTCCTATAATTCAGAGAGAAATATCACTAGTTCTAATGTCCCAGATTTAACTTTGGCAAGAATTCAGAAGAGAATCGAGATGGCACAACGAAGTAGGTATGCTATGCAAAACACAAGATACACTTCTAATGAAGCTGTGAATGATATCCCACAAAGTGCCAACAATTCACCAGTTTCCATCTATCAAGGCATTTCAAAAACGAACCAAAATAACAAACACATCAGTGATGATGATTTGACTCAACTGAGACAGTTTAATTCTCCGTTTAGCTCCACAGGTGTTTCTTCAAGGCAGCCAATAAATAATTATGTTCCAGAAGCAGAGACTTCTTCAACATGGCAAAGTGACACCATGGAAGATTCAGTACCACAACACGATATTAACAAGCGAAGACTGAATAATCAGCGACAATTTGGAGCTAAGACACAGTCATCTGGGAATCCTTATTCTTCACATAAGTTGTTTTGGGATGATCAAACTAGAGATCGTTTAAGACAACAAAATGAGGTGATTCAAGAGAGAGAGCGGAATAGTTTTCAGCAACATCAATACGAATACCAACTGAGACCTCAATATCCAGATGAACAAACTCAAGAGGTCTCACAGTGGCCAGAAACATGGACACAGAAGTCAACATTTGAACAACAGCATGGACATCAACTGTCTTCCCCTCCATTGTTCAATGGTCAATTCCAACTGCCATGGAGCGAATTAAATAATAAAAATCAAAATGTATTCACAACACAATTTCAAGAAAGTCAGAGAGAAAACCGCAGACATCAAAACCAAAATGGAGAACAGTATATCACTTCTCAAGTTCCTTACACTCGTGAGGACACTGTAACATCCTTACCTTCAAGGGTTGGTGTAACTGATCAACGAGAGGATGCTTTAAGACGGCAATATGAACAAGCTGAACAGAGAAGAAGACAACAAGAAATGGCTCTACGTCAACAGCAGCAGCAACAGAAAGGAGAACAGTTCCCTACATATCAGTTACCTTACTCTCCAGGAGAGATCCAATCTTCAGAACAACCAGTTGGTAGAGGCGAACAGAGAGAGGAGGCTTTAAGACGACAATATGAACTAGCTGAACAGAGAAGAAGACAACAAGAAGAGGCTCTACGTCAACAGCAGCAGCAACAGAAAGGAGAACAGTTCCCTACATCTCAGTTACCTTATTCTCCAGAAGAGGCCCTAATTCCACAACAAACAGTTGACGTAGGTCAACAGAGAGAGGAGGCTTTAAGACGACAGTATGAACTAGCTGAACAAAGAAGAAGACAACAAGAAGAGGCTCTAAGTCAACAGCAGCAGCAGCAACAGAAAGGGGAACAGTTCCCTACATCTCAGTTACCTTACCCCCCAGAAGAGGCTCCATCTCCACAACAACCAGTTGATAAAGGTCAACAGAGAGAGGAGGCTCTAAGACGACAATATGAACTAGCTGAACAGAGAAGAAGACAAGAAGAGGCTCTACGTCAACAACAAGAGAAAGGTGAGCAGTTACCTTACTATAGAGAAGAGGCCCCATCTCAACAACAACCAGTTGATAAAGGTCAACAGAGAGAGGAGGCTTTAAGACGACAATATGAACTAGCTGAACAGAGAAGAAGACAACAAGAAGAGGCCTTACATCAACAGCAACAGAAAGGAGAACAGTTTTCTACATCTCAGTTACCTTACTCCCCAGAAGAGGCTCCATCTCCACAACAACCAGTTGATAAAGGTCAACAGAGAGAGGAGGCTTTAAGACGACAATATGAACTAGCTGAGCAGAGAAGAAAACAACAAGAAGAGGCTCAACGTCAACAGCAGCAGCAACAGAAAGGAGAACAGTTCCCTACATCTCAGTTACCTTACTCTCCAGAAGAGGCCCTAATTCCTCAACAAACAGTTGACGTAGGTCAACAGAGAGAGGAGGCTTTAAGACGACAATATGAACTAGCAGAACAGAGAAGAAGACAACAACAAGAGGCTCAACGTCAACAGCAGCAGCAACAGAAAGGAGAACAGTTCCCTACATCTCAGTTACCTTACTCTCCAGAAGAGGCCCTAATTCCTCAACAAACAGTTGACGTAGGTCAACAGAGAGAGGAGGCTTTAAGACGACAATATGAACTGGCTGAACAAAGAAGACAACAAGAAGATGCTCTACGTCAACAGCAGCAGCAGCAACAGAAAGGGGAACAGTTCCCTACATCTCAGTTACCTTACTCCGTAGAAGAGGCCCCATCTCAACAACAACCAGTTGATAAAGGTCAACAGAGAGAGGAGGCTTTAAGACGACAATATGAACTAGCTGAACAGAGAAGAAGACAACAAGAAGAGGCCTTACATCAACAGCAACAGAAAGGAGAACAGTTTTCTACATCTCAGTTACCTTACTCCCCAGAAGAGGCTCCATCTCCACAACAACCAGTTGATAAAGGTCAACAGAGAGAGGAGGCTTTAAGACGACAATATGAACTAGCTGAGCAGAGAAGAAAACAACAAGAAGAGGCTCAACGTCAACAGCAGCAGCAACAGAAAGGAGAACAGTTCTCTACATCTCAGTTACCTTACTCTCCAGAAGAGGCCCTAATTCCTCAACAAACAGTTGACGTAGGTCAACAGAGAGAGGAGGCTTTAAGACGACAATATGAACTAGCAGAACAGAGAAGAAGACAACAACAAGAGGCTCAACGTCAACAGCAGCAGCAACAGAAAGGAGAACAGTTCCCTACATCTCAGTTACCTTACTCTCCAGAAGAGGCCCTAATTCCTCAACAAACAGTTGACGTAGGTCAACAGAGAGAGGAGGCTTTAAGACGACAATATGAACTGGCTGAACAAAGAAGACAACAAGAAGATGCTCTACGTCAACAGCAGCAGCAGCAACAGAAAGGGGAACAGTTCCCTACATCTCAGTTACCTTACTCCGTAGAAGAGGCCCCATCTCCACAACAACCAGTTGATAAAGGTCAGCAGAGAGAGGAGGCTTTAAGACGACAATATGAACTAGCTGAACAGAGAAGAAGAGAACAAGAAGAGGCTCTACGCCAACAACAAGAGAAAGGTGAGCAGTTACCTTACTATAGAGAAGTGGCCCCATCTCAACAACAACCATTTGATAAAGGTCAACAGAGAGAGGAGGCTTTAAGACGACAATATGAACTAGCTGAACAGAGAAGAAGACAACAAGAAGAGGCCTTACATCAACAGCAACAGAAAGGAGAACAGTTCTCTACATCTCAGTTACCTTACCCCCCAGAAGAGGCTCCATCTCCACAACAACCAGTTGATAAAGGTCAACAGAGAGAGGAGGCTTTAAGACGACAATATGAACTAGCTGAACTGAGAAGAAGACAACAAGAAGAGGCTCAACGTCAACAGCAGCAGCAACAGAAAGGTGAACAGTTCCCTACATCTCAGTTACCTTACTCTCCAGAAGAGGCCCTAATTCCACAACAAACAGTTGACGTAGGTCAACAGAGAGAGGAGGCTTTAAGACGACAATATGAACTAGCTGAACAGAGAAGAAGAGAACAAGAAGAGGCTCTACGTCATCATCATCAGCAACAGAAAGGAGAACAGTTCCCTATATCTCAGTTACCTTACTCTCCAGGAGAGGTCCAATCTTCACAACAACCAGTTGGTAGAGGCGAACAGAGAGAGGAGGCTTTAAGACGACAATATGAACTAGCTGAACAGAGAAGAAGACAACAAGAAGAGGCTCAACGTCAACAGCAGCAGCAACAGAAAGGAGAACAGTTCCCTACATCTCAGTTACCTTACTCTCCAGAAGAGGCCCTAATTCCTCAACAAACAGTTGACGTAGGTCAACAGAGAGAGGAGGCTTTAAGACGACAATATGAACTAGCTGAACAAAGAAGACAACAAGAAGATGCTCTACGTCAACAGCAGCAGCAGCAACAGAAAGGGGAACAGTTCCCTACATCTCAGTTACCTTACTCCGTTGAAGAGGCCCCATCTCCACAACAACCAGTTGATAAAGGTCAGCAGAGAGAGGAGGCTTTAAGACGACAATATGAACTAGCTGAACAGAGAAGAAGAGAACAAGAAGAGGCTCTACGCCAACAACAAGAGAAAGGTGAGCAGTTACCTCACTATAGAGAAGAGGCCCCATCTCAACAACAACCAGTTGATAAAGGTCAACAGAGAGAGGAGGCTTTAAGACGACAATATGAACTAGCTGAACAGAGAAGAAGACAACAAGAAGAGGCCTTACATCAACAGCAACAGAAAGGAGAACAGTTCTCTACATCTCAGTTACCTTACCCCCCAGAAGAGGCTCCATCTCCACAACAACCAGTTGATAAAGGTCAACAGAGAGAGGAGGCTTTAAGACGACAATATGAACTAGCTGGACAGAGAAGAAGACAACAAGAAGAGGCTCAACGTCAACAGCAGCAGCAACAGAAAGGTGAACAGTTCTCTACATCTCAGTTACCTTACTCTCCAGAAGAGGCCCTAATTCCACAACAAACAGTTGACGTAGGTCAACAGAGAGAGGAGGCTTTAAGACGACAATATGAACTAGCTGAACAGAGAAGAAGAGACCAAGAAGAGGCTCTACGCCAACAACAAGAGAAAGGTGAGCAGTTACCTTACTATAGGGAAGAGGCCCCATCTCAACAACAACCAGTTGATAAAGGTCAACAGAGAGAGGACGCTTTAAGACGACAATATGAACTAGCTGAACAGAGAAGAAGACAACAAGAAGAGGCCTTACATCAACAGCAACAGAAAGGAGAACAGTTCTCTACATCTCAGTTACCTTACTCTCCAGAAGAGGCCCTAATTCCACAACAAACAGTTGACGTAGGTCAACAGAGAGAGGAGGCTTTAAGACGACAATATGAACTAGCTGAACAGAGAAGAAGAGAACAAGAAGAGGCTCTACGTCGTCATCATCAGCAACAGGAAGGAGAACAGTTCTCTATATCTCAGTTACCTTACTCTCCAGGAGAGGTCCAATTTTCACAACAACCAGTTGGTAGAGGCGAACAGAGAGAGGAGGCTTTAAGACGACAATATGAAGTAACTGAACAGAGAAGAAGACAACAAGAAGAGGTTCTACGTCAACAGCAGCGGCAACAGAAAGGAGAACAGTTATCTACATCTCAGTTACCTTATTCTCCAGGAGAGGTCCAATCTTCACAACAACCAGTTGATAAAGGTCAACAGAGAGAGGAAGCTTTAAGACGACAATATGAACTAGATGAACAGAGAAGGAGACAACAAGAAGAGGCTCAACGTCAACAGCAGCAGCAACAGAAAGGAGAACAGTTCCCTACATCTGAGTTACCTTACCCCCCAGAAGAGGCTCCATCTCTACAACAACCAGTTGATAAAGGTCAACAGAGAGAGGAGGCTTTAAGACGACAATATGAACTAGCTGAACAGAGAAGAAGACAACAAGAAGAGGCTCAACGTCAACAGCAGCAGCAACAGAAAGGAGAACAGTTCCCTACATCTGAGTTACCTTACCCCCCAGAAGAGGCTCCATCTCCACAACAACCAGTTGATAAAGGTCAACAGAGAGAGGAGGCTTTAAGACGACAATATGAACTAGATGAACAGAGAAGGAGACAACAAGAAGAGGCTCAACGTCAACAGCAGCAGCAACAGAAAGGAGAACAGTTCCCTACATCTGAGTTACCTTACCCCCCAGAAGAGGCTCCATCTCCACAACAACCAGTTGATAAAGGTCAACAGAGAGAGGAGGCTTTAAGACGACAATATGAACTAGCTGAACAGAGAAGAAGACAACAAGAAGAGGCTCAACGTCAACAGCAGCAGCAAGAGAAAGGAGAACAGTACCTTACACCTCAGTTACCTTACTCTCCAGAAGAGGTCTTATCTCCACAACAACAAGGTGATAGAGGTGAACAGAGAGAGGAGGCTTTAAGACGACAATATGAACTAGCTGAACAGAGAAGGAGACAAAAGGAAGTTCATACCACTTCTCACACAACAAGTGATACACCATCTGCTCCACAGCTGAGATCTTCTATTTCAAGCGGTACTTTTTCAACCAATATAAAGAGAGAGAAACAAAGTAAAAGCAGAACTATTTCATCAAGGGATTCTAACAGAGATGAACAGAAGAAACCTGAAAAATTGCTGGGGGAGGATGAAAATGAACGTACTGATTCTCTTGAGAGCCAGTCTCTTAATAAAAATATTAGAAAAGAAAGACTGAAAGGATCTAGGATGATTCGATTGAAAATGGATGAAGAAAAAGACAAGTCTTCCGTCGACACTGAGAACAAACCTCGACCTTCCCGAATACAGGGAAGATCACCTCTGTCGGCGCACTTAATGAATTCTGCCTTTTACGTAAGTTTCTCACCTGCACAGGTTATTCAACGAGTCGATTACGATTCTGAGCAAAATGAAGTGACCAGCTCGAGACCGATAGTAAGGGTGAACAGTCCCTTTCCCGTGACTGGGGCTCAAGAATACGAATGGTTACAGGGACTGGCTCCTGATCTTCGAGAGAATTACATTAGAGAAGTGGAACAAGCTCGCTCTAAGGAAGAGACTGATGGTGTTCGTGCTGGAGAATTCCTCAGGAGGTTCTTCTCTTCACCAGGTAGAGCCACTTCAGGACCTGAATCTACGACTCAGTTACCTTTCCAACAGAGCACCCATGCAATGGAACCTAGGGAAGAAGATGGCACAACCAAACCTCAAATAAAAGGCTTGAGATGTGAGTTCTGTTATTTTGTTGGTAGTCTCATTAGTATAATCATTTAAAAGCTATTTCTGGTACACAGAATTTCATGGTGGTCAGGACGTTGAACTGACAGTCTTCAGACATTATAAGGTGGTGAGCCAATCCCACTCTTCGTTAGAAAAGAGTTAACGGCGGTAGTGATGGCTAGATGCATTCCCTCCAATCAGTTGTTACAAAAGTAGGGACAGCTAGCCTTCGAGTAGCTATGTGTGAAACTTAGTAAAACAAATACGAGTTATAAGTGTCAGTTGGTAATATTATTATACTTATGTGTGATAAGGTTTGGTTTTTGAATTTCGTGCAAAGCTATATGAGGGCTATATTTGCTAGCCGTCCCTAATTTAACAGTGTAAGACTAGAGGGTAGGCAGCTAGTCGTTACCACCCAACGCCAACTTTTGGGCTACTCTGTTACCAACGAACAGTGGGATTGACTGTCACATTATAACGCTCCTTCGGCTAAAAGGGCGAGCACATTTGAATTGACGGGGGTTTGAAGCCTCGATCCTCGGATTACGAGTTGAGTGCCTTAACCACCTGGTCATGTGTGATAAGCTAGACATAACTCACTAAACACCTGGTCATGTGTGATAAGCTAGACATATCTCACTAAACACCTGGTCACGTGTGATAAGCTAGACATATCTCACTAAACACCTGGTCACGTGTGATAAGCTAGACATAACTCACTAAACACCTGGTCACGTGTGATAAGCTAGACATAACTCACTAAACACCTGGTCACGTGTGATAAGCTAGACATAACTCACTAAACACCTGGTCACGTGTGATAAGCTAGACATAACTCACTAAACACCTGGTCACGTGTGATAAGCTAGATATAACTCACTAAACACCTGGTCACGTGTGATAAGCTAGACATAACTCACTAAACACCTGGTCACGTGTGATAAGCTAGACATAACTCACTAAACACCTGGTCACGTGTGATAAGCTAGACATAACTCACTAAACACCTGGTCACGTGTGATAAGCTAGACATAACTCACTAAACACCTGGTCACGTGTGATAAGCTAGACATAACTTACTAAACACCTGGTCATGTGTGATAAGCTAGACATAACTCACTAAACACCTGGTCATGTGTGATAAGCTAGACATAACTCACTAACCACCTGGTCACGTGTGATAAGCTAGACATAACTCACTAAACACCTGGTCACGTGTGATAAGCTAGACATAACTTACTAAACACCTGGTCATGTGTGATAAGCTAGACATAACTCACTAAACACCTGGTCATGTGTGATAAGCTAGACATAACTCACTAACCACCTGGTCACGTGTGATAAGCTAGACATAACTCACTAAACACCTGGTCACGTGTGATAAGCTAGACATAACTCACTAAACACCTGGTCACGTGTGATAAGCTAGACATAACTCACTAAACACCTGGTCACGTGTGATAAGCTAGACATAACTCACTAACACCTGGTCACGTGTGATAAGCTAGACATAACTCACTAAACACCTGGTCACGTGTGATAAGCTAGACATAACTCACTAAACACCTGGTCACGTGTGATAAGCTAGACATAACTCACTAAACACCTGGTCACGTGTGATAAGCTAGACATAACTCACTAAACACCTGGTCACGTGTGATAAGCTAGACATAACTCACTAACACCTGGTCACGTGTGATAAGCTAGACATAACTCACTAAACACCTGGTCACGTGTGATAAGCTAGACATAACTCACTAAACACCTGGTCACGTGTGATAAGCTAGACATAACTCACTAAACACCTGGTCACGTGTGATAAGCTAGACATAACTCACTAACCACCTGGTCACGTGTGATAAGCTAGACATAACTCACTAAACACCTGGTCACGTGTGATTAGCTAGACATAACTCACTAAACACCTGGTCACGTGTGATAAGCTAGACATAACTCACTAAACACCTGGTCACGTGTGATAAGCTAGACATAACTCACTAAACACCTGGTCACGTGTGATAAGCTAGACATAACTCACTAAACACCTGGTCACGTGTGATAAGCTAGACATAACTCACTAAACACCTGGTCACGTGTGATAAGCTAGACATAACTCACTAAACACCTGGTCACGTGTGATAAGCTAGACATAACTCACTAAACACCTGGTCACGTGTGATAAGCTAGACATAACTCACTAAACACCTGGTCATGTGTGATAAGCTAGACATAACTCACTAAACACCTGGTCATGTGTGATAAGCTAGACATAAGTCACTAACCACCTGGTCACGTGTGATAAGCTAGACATAACTCACTAAACACCTGGTCACGTGTGATAAGCTAGACATAACTCACTAAACACCTGGTCACGTGTGATAAGCTAGACATAACTCACTAAACACCTGGTCACGTGTGATAAGCTAGACATAACACACTAAACACCTGGTCACGTGTGATAAGCTAGACATAACTCACTAAACACCTGGTCACGTGTGATAAGCTAGACATAACTCACTAAACACCTGGTCATGTGTGATAAGCTAGACATAACTCACTAAACACCTGGTCATGTGTGATAAGCTAGACATAACTCACTAAACACCTGGTCATGTGTGATAAGCTAGACATAACTCACTAAACACCTGGTCACGTGTGATAAGCTAGACATAACTTACTAAACACCTGGTCATGTGTGATAAGCTAGACATAACTCACTAAACACCTGGTCATGTGTGATAAGCTAGACATAACTCACTAAACACCTGGTCAAGTGTGATAAGCTAGACATAACTCACTAAACACCTGGTCATGTGTGATAAGCTAGACATAACTTACTAAACACCTGGTCACGTGTGATAAGCTAGACATAACTTACTAAACACCTGGTCATGTGTGATAAGCTAGACATAACTCACTAAACACCTGGTCATGTGTGATAAGCTAGACATATCTCACTAAACACCTGGTCATGTGTGATAAGCTAGACATAACTCACTAAACACCTGGTCATGTGTGATAAGCTAGACATAACTTACTAAACACCTGGTCACGTGTGATAAGCTAGACATAACTTACTAAACATCTGGTCATGTGTGAAAAGCTAGACATAACTCACTAACCACCTGGTCACGTGTGATAAGCTAGACATAACTCACTAACACCTGCTCACGTGTGATAAGCTAGACATAACTCACTAAACACCTGGTCACGTGGGATAAGCTAGACATAACTCACTAACCACCTGGTCATGTGTGATAAGCTAGACATAACTCACTAAACACCTGGTCACGTGTGATAAGCTAGACATAACTCACTAAACACCTGGTCATGTGTGATAAGCTAGACATAACTTACTAAACACCTGGTCATGTGTGATAAGCTAGACATAACTTACTAAACACCTGGTCACGTGTGATAAGCTAGACATAACTCACTAAACACCTGGTCACGTGTGATAAGCTAGACATAACTCACTAAACACCTGGTCACGTGTGATAAGCTAGACATAACTTACTAAACACCTGGTCATGTGTGATAAGCTAGACATAACTCACTAAACACCTGGTCATGTGTGATAAGCTAGACATAACTTACTAAACACCTGGTCACGTGTGATAAGCTAGACATAACTTACTAAACACCTGGTCACGTGTGATAAGCTAGACATAACTCACTAAACACCTGGTCACGTGTGATAAGCTAGACATAACTTACTAAACACCTGGTCATGTGTGATAAGCTAGACATAACTTACTAAACACCTGGTCATGTGTGATAAGCTAGACATAACTCACTAACCACCTGGTCATGTGTGATAAGCTAGACATAACTCACTAAATACCTGGTCATGTGTGATAAGCTAGACATAACTCACTAAACACCTGGTCATGTGTGATAAGCTAGACATAACTTACTAAACACCTGGTCATGTGTGATAAGCTAGACATAACTCACTAAACACCTGGTCATGTGTGA
Source organism: Tachypleus tridentatus (assembly GCF_004210375.1). Classification (NCBI taxonomy): domain Eukaryota; kingdom Metazoa; phylum Arthropoda; class Merostomata; order Xiphosura; family Limulidae; genus Tachypleus; species Tachypleus tridentatus. The sequence continues at coordinate 119,924,317 of NC_134834.1, read as the reverse complement.
TAAGCTAGACATATCTCACTAAACACCTGGTCATGTGTGATAAGCTAGACATAACTCACTAAACACCTGGTCACGTGTGATAAGCTAGACATAACTCACTAAACACCTGGTCACGTGGGATAAGCTAGACATAACTCACTAAACACCTGGTCACGTGTGATAAGCTAGACATAACTCACTAAACACCTGGTCATGTGTGATAAGCTAGACATAACTCACTAAACACCTGGTCATGTGTGATAAGCTAGACATATCTCACTAAACACCTGGTCATGTGTGATAAGCTAGACATAACTCACTAAACACCTGGTCACGTGTGATAAGCTAGATATAACTCACTAAAAACCTGGTCATGTGTGATAAGCTAGACATAACTTACTAAACACCTGGTCATGTGTGATAAGCTAGACATAACTCACTAAACACCTGGTCATGTGTGATAAGCTAGACATATCTCACTAAACACCTGGTCATGTGTGATAAGCTAGACATAACTCACTAAACACCTGGTCACGTGTGATAAGCTAGATATAACTCACTAAACACCTGGTCACGTGTGATAAGCTAGACATAACTCACTAAACACCTGGTCATGTGTGATAAGCTAGACATAACTCACTAAACACCAGGTCACATGTGATAAGCTAGACATAACTTACTAAACACCTGGTCACGTGTGATAAGCTAGACATAACTTACTAAACACCTGGTCATGTGTGATAAGCTAGACATAACTCACTAAACACCTGGTCACGTGGGATAAGCTAGACATAACTTACTAAACACCTGGTCACGTGTGATAAGCTAGACATAACTTACTAAACACCTGGTCATGTGTGATAAGCTAGACATAACTCACTAACCACCTGGTCACGTGTGATAAGCTAGACATATCTCACTAAACACCTGGTCACGTGTGATAAGCTAGACATAACTCACTAAACACCTGGTCATGTGTGATAAGCTAGACATAACTTACTAAACACCTGGTCATGTGTGATAAGCTAGACATAACTCACTAAACACCTGGTCACGTGTGATTAGCTAGACATAACTTACAAAACACCTGGTCATGTGTGATAAGCTAGACATAACTCACTAAACACCTGGTCACGTGTGATTAGCTAGACATAACTTACTAAACACCTGGTCATGTGTGATAAGCTAGACATAACTCACTAAACACCTGGTCACGTGTGATAAGCTAGACATAACTCACTAAACACCTGGTCACGTGTGATAAGCTAGACATAACTCACTAAACACCTGGTCACGTGTGATTAGCTAGACATAACTTACTAAACACCTGGTCATGTGTGATAAGCTAGACATAACTCACTAAACACCTGGTCACGTGTGATAAGCTAGACATAACTCACTAAACACCTGGTCACGTGTGATAAGCTAGACATAACTCACTAAACACCTGGTCACGTGTGATAAGCTAGACATAACTCACTAAACACCTGGTCATGTGTGATAAGCTAGACATAACTCACTAAACACCTGGTCACGTGTGATTAGCTAGACATAACTTACTAAACACCTAGTCATGTGTGATAAGCTAGACATAACTCACTAAACACCTGGTCATGTGTGATAAGCTAGACATAACTTACTAAACACCTGGTCATGTGTGATAAGCTAGACATAACTCACTAAACACCTGGTCACGTGTGATAAGCTAGACATAACTCACTAAACACCTGATCATGTGTGATAAGCTAGACATATCTCACTAAACACCTGGTCACGTGTGATAAGCTAGACATAACTCACTAAACACCAAGTACTAGATGATAATCGTTTTAATCTAAAGCGTTTATTTTTTTTAATAATTAAATTTTAAAGTGGCGGCTTTGATTGAACGAAATGGTTTTCTTAAATTAAACATAATTATAATATATTTATTGTGTCCATTGTAAGATATATAATTTATTGTATAATCATTATGTATAAGATCTTTAGTAATTCCTAGCTTGTTTGGTCAAACAGAATATTTCTTTTAACATTATTTTTGTTATTATGATATTATCATTTATTAACTGAAAGAAAGGTTAGTAATAATAGAATTATTAGCGACTGATATTTTTATATTTTTATCAGCGGATTCAACTGCAGATGATAGCACTACTATCACCACCACCACCACCATTGTAACATCCAATAATAATGGTGGTCTATACGACCATTCTTGCCTCCAGCGTCAAGTAAATCGGCCGTTTATTCGTCCACCCAACATTTCACATGGATCCCCCTACAAATACGAACGAGTTTTAAATAAATACACTTCCAACTTTTACTTAATTGCATTATATCGCTGTGATCCAGGCTTCACCCTTGCTGAACCTACAGTCAATACTTTATTTTGCCAACAGCGAAAATGGGTGGGAGACATCCCTGTGTGTGTGAAAAATGGATTCTAGTCTCGACAATCTGGAACTTGCTGTAGACAGTTACTATGAATTGAAAAAAAAATAAAAATAAATATTTTTGTGAGGAGAAAGAACAAAAACTGAAGTTAAAACATCTATATAAAAATATTTAAATAAACACGCTTTGTAACATCGTGAGCTTTTAGATGTAGGTTTTATAAATATTGTTACATGAATATTAGCAAACTTTTCCATGTTTTATATTAAATACATTATAATCTTGATTTATAAAGGACAACAGTGAAATAAATAAATTAGATTTTACGTTTGTAAAATTTGCGAAAACTAATGGAAGTCTTTAATATTTAATATATATAAATATATACAATGGCGAAGAGATAAAAGTGAAGTATTTTCTTTGGGTAAGTGCGATCAGGGTTATTCGTCTTGTTACAAAGATTTTCAAAGTTGGTCCACTGTAACTATTTTTTTTATTCATGCTGGTCCTCGAGAGAACACTGCCATAGCATATAAATATATATTTTGTGAACATGAGTTAAACATTATTTTACTTTATAGTAACTGCAGTCAGTTCTAGGGTTTTGAAGCTTTATATTTGGAACCTAATGATGAGTAATTTTAGTCATCAATGAATAATTAATTTCCTAATTAGAATTGCTAACAATAAATAAGTTAATAAAGTAGTGAAGTGTTTTTTTCTCTGTGTAGTAATAAAACGAAATAAAAAAGAAACATAACTGTTTTTTAGTGTCAGTTCTGTTGTCATTCGTTGAAGATTTACTTGTACATTTTCATAGAATGAAACAAACACTACAATGAAAAACAGTAAAAACTGACAGGATATTTCTTTTAAATTTGTAATTTTTTATCTTTCATAAATATAACACATAAAAATATAACACAATTAAAGATATACAGCTAAGACAAATATTTTGTTACTTAAAATAAGCAAATAAGTTACTATTATAATATTTATAAACATATTTCATGTTTATGCACAGCATGGTATATGTGTATTTCACCCACCTCAGTTATCGATAAAATTACTCTGTCTTTAGAATTTCTTGAGTAACTTCATCCATGGAAATATATTTTTCTCGCGTGCACACGCTAATATAACGTGTTTTGTTTGTTGAAAATATTTTGCTTATCAGTATGAAGCATTCATATAAATCTGTAGTTTAGGGCGATTAAAAACTGAATGAACGTTCTAGCTTTAACTCGTGCAGCGTTATTACTAGTTTCTGTAATAAATGAATCTTCAATATTACCTAACACAGTGTTTAAGATTTTTTTTTATTTCCCGACTACATATTTTGGTCTGTCTACGAGTAGGCCGTCATTAAACGACATGAAAACATTAATTTTTTTACCGTCATGTTTAATAACTTTGCACATGAAATCAACAACAAATTGTATTTGATAGTCAACCGAACCAAACACATTCGCAATATTTTTATTTGCGAATTAATGTAAATGTCTGAAAAGAGAAACCAAAATATTCACTGTGTAATCAAACAGATTTATATGCTTTACCATTCTTCCCCTAAGTTAAGGGCCTAGCGCGTTAAGGCGTGCGCTTCGTAATCTGAGGGTCGCGGGTTCGCGCCCGAGTCGCGCCAAACATGCTCGCCCTCCCATCCGTGGGGGCGTTATAATGTGACGGTCAATCCCACTATTCGTTGGTAAAAGAGTAGCCCAAGAGTTGGCGGTGGGTGGTGATGACTAGCTGCCTTCCCTCTAGTCTTACACTGCTGAATTAGGGACGGCTAGCACAGATAGCCCTCGAGTAGCTTTGTGCAAAAAACAAAAACAAACCCCTAAGTTAAGTAATTATTTTTTTGGATGTAAGTTTTTATTATCATTCTTTCCCTGATAGGTTTAAATGTGTTGTATCACAGAATCAGTGTGAAACTAGTTCAGTATTTTTTTATAAAGGCCTATATGTCTTCCTTCATTTTTTGGAACGTTTCAGACTTTACTACTCACTTCATCAGACTACTTTTGTGTCTGTCACTTGATATGAGCAGTTGAACTTTCCACAATTACATACACTGTTTCTTTATGGTGTGATCGAAGTACAATTATAGTTATATTTGTTATAAAATATTAATTGATCTTAGGCCTATTACATTTTTGTTACCATGAGGCAATTGATATCCCAATAAACAACAAATTAATTTTGTGTTACTTTTATTAACAGCTTACCTCCACCAAGGTTATAATGGTGATTCACAAAAACAAAACAAATTATTAGTGTTTAACTTAAATTCTTTATAAGTTCGTCGTTTAATGGTTCAGATGTAGTTTTAAAGATATTTCCAGAACATGACACAAGGGAACTTGCTTTATGGGTGAGGGGAAACTATTTATAACATTATAGTAAATATATTATAAACTATTTAATGTAGTAAAAATCAGAATAATTAAAATATTCGACATTTATTAATCAATTGGACAACATAATAGCTAACAATATTTTTATTTTTATTCCAACTAAAGAAATGTAGACTACCATAATATCCTTCATTAAGATGAAAGTACAACAGTTTATATGCAATTCTGTTATGTACGTAATCTATATACAAGAAAATTCAAAATATCTCTGTTTTGTTTTTATCCGTACTCTTCACTGCTCAGGTAACACTTCCCTTTCGTGTAGGTGCGCAAAACGACAATTTTTCATTGATTATGCATCTGTCGTCTGCTAACTCACAGTTAACATGTTTAAAACATTCTTGATTCCTCAGAGACTTAACACGTTTTGACGAGTTTGAGTTAACATTTAATTTAGAATAAAGCATTAGAATAGATAGACTTATTTACTTATAGATCATTAATTATAGATATATTAATACATAATATATTGAACGTCACACACAAACGAAATTTATGTAGAATTAGAATGTTATGTGTGAAAAAACAAACAGTAGACATAACCTATAAAATAAAATTATGCCGCCTACCATAAAACAGACTACACGAAAAGAGAAGAACTTAAATTATAATGCTTATTGTTTACAGGTTTTCAAGTTAACGTAACTGGTAGAAGTGGAAGATAGTTTGAACATGGAAATTGTAAATTTTAATTTTTTTAGCATTAGAATAAATAGTTTTCTTTAATTAAAGATGATTAATTATACATCTAGTAATACAACATATATGTAACCTCACACACAAAAGAAATGTATGCAGAGTTAGAATGTTCTGTGTGAAAAAGCAAACAGTAGGCCTAGCCTATAAAATAAAATTATTACTGAGAAAAGTAAAGGTGAACATGTTTTCACTCTATCTATCAAATTAGTTTCAAACAAGTTCTCCTTTGAACGTCTGTGGTTCTCAGTTAGTGAACAAAGCATAGGACAGTGTTCAAAGTAGTCGGACTTAAACTAACCATATTCCTTAAATGGAAAACTCAGTGTTGGTCGTTCAAGAGTGGGGAACAATAAGGGCCTATTTTTCATTAAAAGTGAAGAAACAAAGAAACATCGTTCCTAAAGAAGCCTTGATTTAAAACAGATTCATAGTTTATTTTCAAAACTCAAAACTAAGTTGTTTTTCATAAATTGACAAAATACATTTTACCCATCAAAATATGGAATGGGAGACGTTAGGCGTTTTTTAATTCTTCTAGAACACTCGAGCAACGTTGCTAATTTATTCATAAAACATTTAACGAATAAAAGTTAACAAAATTAATCAAGACAATAAACCAAATGAATTATTATTAGCTATAGAACCAAGCGACAGTATCGACTACATAACCTTTTAACAAACACGTGATTGACATTTTTAGGACTTCAGTTGCTAATAAAATAGAATTCAACTACTTTCGTCATCAAGAAACAGAAGCCTAGAGTAACAATGTAACTTTGGTTATCAAGAAACTTAACTCCAAGTTTAGAATTCAACTTTACCGTAAAGAAACTCAATAATGAGGTAACTTGATATTTTAACACAATTCAACAGCGTTTATATTATTTTCAAATGTGTAGTATTTTATACAATAAGAGGTTTTCACAGAGGACTAAACTATACTTCATGTGTTTTACACATTTATTCTGCGACTTGGTTTACTCTGTATGAGTTTTATCATAATATTCTCCTACTCTAGGTGGTTTTAGACACTTCATTTATCATGTACAAATGTTACCATACGGCTCTGTTATGTAGTTTAGTCCGAACCAGTGTTACCATATAACTCTGTTACACCATTTTTACATACACTTCCTGACTTGCTTTACTCTGTACACGTGTTACCATATGATCCTGTTACACCAGATGTTTCTTACACTTAACTACGTTGTTTGTTTACATGTTAAAGTTTACTGCAAAATTCTGTTCAACCACGTGTTTTTAAACACCTTGATTTTTGGCTTGGTTTACTCTACACAAGTGTCACTAAATCGGTCTGTTACATTGTGTATTTTTAAAACGTTTTTGCTCTGGTTTGATTTGTAAATAATCAAATTACTTTAATTTTGCATTGTCTTCTTGTACTATGAAATTACCTTCTCTGTTGGTCACAATATTACAGAATCCAACTACGTTCCTGTAGTTTCACAATGTTATGAAATCCAACTAAGTTTCCTTTTGTGTCAATATTACAGAACAAAACTGCCTTCCATGTAATGTCATAATATTATAGAATTGAACTACATTTTCAGTGTGTTACAATATTAGTGAAGTAGACCACCTTCCACGTTGTGTCACAATATTACACAATTAAACTACCTTTCCTGTAGTGTCAAAATGTTACAGAATCAGACGATCTTCTCTGTAGTGTCACAATATTATAGAATAAAACTTCTTTCCCATTAGATGTATTGAACATATAGAATGAACATTTACTTATTTAGAATAATTTTTAAATGAGACTTTTCTCTTCTCAAAATATAACAAAAAATTTACCTAATAACGTTACTGAAGTTCTGGGCACAATGTTTTACGTTCTACATGTTTTGACGAGTTACTACGTCATCAACATCGTAAATATTTCACGAGCTTACATGTGTACAATTTAAAAAAAGATAAAATTTTAATACAATTTAACTCAGACTTTCACACCCTTTGTTAGCACCACTTCCTTCTGATCCTTCGTTCCTATTTGATACTTTAAATTATTTTTATTAATTCTATTACCTTACTAGATTCGCAAACATTACTATAATTTATATTTTCAGGCTATGCTGGAATAACAGTTTTTTTTTTTCTATTGAATCATTTTATTAATAAGTCCAGTTAAAGTGGAAACTTTTTATTACTTTTAAAATTTCTTTCGTGTTAATTTGTATGTTCAGTTTCTTCTAGTTTTTTGTACATAAATATACCCACATTCAGGTGTTATTTTGTACATTCCAATTTTTCCATTAAACCAATTTTATTTTTAATTATATTAAAAACCTGGCATATTATATTTATTTTTCTGTGAGTAAGTTTAAAGTAATATTTTTATTTCTCATTTTAATTTCTAGACGGCGCTATCAACAATGCCAGGATTAGTTTTCTTTTTACTGATACATACAGATTAATAATGACTTGTTGTTTATATCTTCCTGTTTACAATATAATTTCAAAATTCTACCTACATTGGAATAACAAGCAGTTATATTTTGAAAATTAATGTGACATGATTTGGATGTGGGTCAGGAGTTTTCATCTTATCTTGATTTATTTTTAACCCTTATACACAGGCAAACTTTGTGTCAGTGTACGTAGGAACTATTTATATGAAAGTTGTTTAAACCAATCTACAAAACTACATGCAATAAATTGAAAACTATTTGTGCAAAACAAATTGTAGTTAACATTAATTTAGACATTTCTGTTGTTGTTTGGTCAGGGAGGGAATTTGCATCTCGTTATAAGCGTGTGGCTTAACTCCTGAAATTTTCCCTAGAATCATAGGACAACTTGAGCAACATAAAATTTGAGATACGTTAAAGCAGTTCGAATACAAAGTTAGCAAGTGATCAGTTCATGGTTTAGTCAACTGTGTTCAAGCGTTGTTTATTTGTGAAGTTAGGTATATTGTTAGTAATTTGAAACTTGTAGTCTACGAAATAAATCACTTTTGTATCATTATATGGACTGCTTTACATTTTTTGACCAAATATTCCAAAAGAATATGCCCCAAAATAGAAAAGTTACAATAACAGAAGTCACTTATTTTGTCTTTTTTTCTTAGTGACCAAATATTTTCAAATATTTTAATGCAAAAGCAATCCAATGCCGATTTAATCTCGATTGTTTGTATTTCGCGCAAAGCTACACGAGGAATAACTGCGCTAGCCGTCCCTAATCAGGCAATGTAAGACTATAGGGAAAGCAGCTAGTCATCACCACCCACCACAAACTCTTGGGCTAATCTTCTACCAACGAATAATAGGATAGACCGCACCATTATAACCCCTACGGCTGAAAGATCGAGCATGTTTGGTGTGACGAGGATTTGAACCCACGACTCTTAGATTACGAGTCAAGCGCCCTAACCACCTGGACACGGTGGGTCTTTAAACTCGAGAACAAATCAATTTTTAAAAATACAAAGATTAACTATACAGATTTTTGTGTCTACGTAATAAAATATATAAATACATACATATATCTGGCTAAGATATAACAATTTATCACTGTTAAAACAAAAATAATACTATTTTATTCGCTTCGAAACAGTAGATATGAAATACAAATAAATTCTAGATAAATATGTGATAGGCTTAGCATACACGTGTTTAACTCTCATCTAAGAATACGATAAAGAGTATACACGACATTTCCTCAATAAACCTGGGTCATTACTAAACTAGATTTCATGGTAGAGATAGCTTATATTGTGAAAGTTTTAGCTGGATTGAAATCCAGTATTATCTAAACCGTTGGTTTGGAACTCTTAGGCATCTTGTAAGAGTTGTATTTGAACTTAAATCTTGCATCATTTAAGCCGTTGGTTTAGGATGGACAATCAGGGATTTTGTAAATACTTTAGCTAGAATTAATTCCTGTACTATTTAAATCATTGGGTTGGGTTGAACTATTAGGCACATTGTAAGAGTTTTAGCTTGATTCAAATCCTGCATTATCCAAGCCATTTGGTTGGGATGAATTGCTAGGGACCACTAAAATATTATAACTACTGCTTCTAGAATTGATTAAACTATTTGGCAACGTCTTGAGAGACGATGAGTTATCACCAGGGACACTACATTTCACTTTCTTGAGGACATCTGAAGACGTGAAATTAAACATTTCGTCTGGGAAAAAACACTTGTTGGAACACAAAGGAGAAGGTGGTTGGCTGAATGCTTGTCTAATTGGTTCTTTTTGTCCTGGAGAAGGACTTACTGGCCTAGATATAGAAATGTTTGGTAGTGGTACCTTGAGATGAAACTGGTTGGAAGCCTTGAGATTTAATTTACTGGCGTGTTTGAAGACTGAAATTTCAAGGTTGTCTTCCTGATCTTCCATCAACGCGAGACTAAGATTACTTATGCTTCTTTTGAGAGGACTCTCATCTGACTGAGCATTACACAAAGACTCATTTTCTGCTGGTAACCGATGGTCAGGAGTGGATGAAAGATTCACCATTTCCTCTTCATCTGTGTTCACCTGCGCTGAAGCGTGCTCTTCTTGGATGGTTATTTCCTGAGAGTTTTCGCAATGTAAAACTTTAGTCGGAGTTGGCTCCGAGATGGAAATTGTTGGGACTTGGAAGAATATACTAGGACCTTCTGGTACATCGCCCAGTTCATCGAGTAGGCTGCTGTAGCTGGAAGCAAGAGAATACGACTGAAGGCCTAAACAAGGAGAATGCGAGACTTTATCACGTCGTGAAGGAGGGGTTAAAAGTTTGGGAACTTGTAGTTTGTTATCATTAGGACAATTGTTACTAGGTTGCGGTGGGTTATACACCTCAGCTTGTGTGATGTCTTCCTGTTGACTTCCGTCTGTATTCTTAGAGCCTAGATGATTGATCTCTGTTCTTTTAGTTACATCTGAAGTCACATCACTCTGAAAGTAAGCATAAATAACGTACTTCTCAGATAAGAACTAATTATGATCAGCGTCCTGTAGATAAGAACTAAGTATGATTAGGGTCCTCCAGATAAGAATTAATTATGATTAGTCTCCTTCAGATAAGAACTAAGTATGATCAGTGTCCTCCAGATAAGAACTAATTATGATTATTGTCCTCCAGATAAAAATTAATTATGATCAGTGTCCTGTAGATAAGAACTAAGTATGATTAGTCTCCTCCAGATAAGAATTAATTATAATCAGTGTCCTGTAGATAAGAATTAATTATGATCAGTGTCCTGTAGATAAGAACTAAGTATGATCAGTGTCCTCCAGATAAGAATTAATTATGATTAGTCTCCTTCAGATAAGAACTAAGTATGATCAGTGTCCTCTAGATAAGAATTAATTATGATCAGTTTCCTTCAGATAAGAACTAAGTATGATCAGTATCCTCCAGATAAGAATTAATTATGATCAGTTTCCTTCAGATAAGAACTAAGTATGATCAGTGTCCCCCAGATAAGAAGTAATTATGATCAGTGTCCTCTAGATAAGAATTAATTATGATCAGTGTCCTCTAGATAAGAACTAAGTATGATTAGGGTCCTCCAGATAAGAATTAATTATGATCAGTCTCCTGTAGATAAGAACTAAGTATGATTAGTGTCCTCTAGATAAGAACTAAGTATGATCAGTGTCCTCTAGATAAGAATTAATTATGATCAGTGTCCTTTAGATAAGAACTAAGTATGATCAGTGTCCTCTAGATAAGAACTAAGTATGATTGGTGTCCTCTAGATAAGAACTAATTGTGATTAGTGTCCTCCAGATAAGAATTAATTATTATTAATGTCCTCTAGATAACAACTAATTGTGATTGGTCTTCTTTTCACTGATCTGGCTCAGTGAAATCTAAAACCTACTTTTGTTAGTTTGTTTACTCTACTGATATTCTAGATAGAGAACTAAGGCTTAGTGAATAACTAGAATATAATTCTGGATTTTTGTTTACAGTCCGATTATTAATATTTTTGAAATGTTTAGTATTTAAAACTTGCTACTTACTGCTTGTTCCTTGTCTGTGGAAGGATTAATTGGCTTAAAACTTATACGGTTGTTACTTGATTTAATTGAGTTTTCTGTCGTTAGAGGGCTAATGACATTCTCAGGCTCGGTTATTTGTTGTAATTGTTGACTGCTACTGGTTGGATCATACAGTTGGGTTCTGGAGTTACTCGAACCCATCTTTGAGAAGGGTAAATAAAAAAAAATCAAATAAAGTTTACTGTGTTATAAATAAAAGTTTTGTACTTGTTATATAATGTGTAAAAGTCGTGCTTTATTTAATTTCAGTACTTGAAAGGTACAAACATTCTAATTTGGAATAGAAACACGCTTGTATAAAACGTTATTCTGGACTCCCTTCAGTTGTGTGTGTATGTGTGTTATTCGAAGTTAATAACAGATTCCGATGAGAGCGAAACTAAAAATCAACCTGACTGTCACTATAGCTAATTAGATATATTTCTCTTATGTTTGTAATTTAAAGATAAGAAGGTACTGTTTCATAAATTGTATACCATCGCTATCAACAATAGTTTCGGTCAGCATCCCGATAATACCATACGCGTTTCGGCCAGATTAGGATATTTAGGTTAGCCTTAAATACACATATTAAGCTAAAAATGTTTTAATAAATGTTTAATAATAAACAAAACGTCAAAATAAAAAGGTAAGTATATCTAATACACTAAGTAGTAAAACAAACTGTTACTGAATGTAACAATAAAAAACTAATACAGAATGCTTCTACAAAGTAGCACTTCGAATATGATACTCATGAAATTAATTAGTTGCGTTATCATGTTCTTAGTGTGATTTTCAAGACTTTAAAGACAACTGACTGAAGGAAGATAAATTTGATTATAAGTATTTAGTTATCTATAAGTACGATCTCTTTTCTTATGAAATTTATTATACTGATTAATCGATGTAATGTCTGTTATAAATGACAATTAAAGATAGATTGAAAAACAGCTAATTTCACAAATAATTAGTGTTTTACATGTAGCTTTTCAATATTTTATAAAAAGTGTCTAACTCTTGTGGTTTTGATATCATGAGAAACATTATGTTACGTACAATCAATTATTTTAATATAATCTTATCAATTGAGATCAAATGTACATTACCTTCTCGTTTTATTAAAAATGCATTCTTAACTTTTGATTCAGTATTGCCCAGAAAATATGTATAAGTATTCCGTATGAATTCACCGATATTTATGTATTGTATATGTTGAGTAAAATTACAATAAATATGTATGTTAAAATGTTCATAAAACACTTACTTCATCGTTAGTTAAATAACTTCTATTTCTTCGAAATTGTAAGCATTTCCGAATCTTGGCAGGGGGAGCCACCATATACCCGTAAGGAATAGGAACTGCTGTAGAGTCAGGACTATTTTTAACTCTGACTACAATAATCTGCGCTGAAAGACCAGTTTGCTGGGTGCAGTTTTTATCTTTTGAAGACTGGCAGCGTTCCAGATACGATTCAACAAGCGGTGACCTCAGCAAGCACTTCAAATTCTACAGGTAAACACAATCTTTGTTAGATCTATATTCTTTATTTAAACACAGTCCTTGTTAAACCTACATTCTATATTCAAATACGGTCCTTGTTAAATCTACATTCTATATTTAAACACAGTCTTTGTTAAACCTACATTCTATATGTAAACACAGTCTTTGTTAAACCTACATTCTATATTTAAACACAGTCTTTGTTAAACCTACATTCCATATTTAGACAGTGTTTGTTAAATATACATTCTATATTCAAACACAGTCTTTGTTAAACCGACATTTGATCTTTAAACACAGTGTTTGTTAAACAGACATTCTATATTTAAACACAGTCTTTGTTCAACCTACATTCTATATTTAAACTCAGTTTCTGTTAAACCTACCTTCTGTATTTAGACAGAGTATTTGTTAAACCGACATTCTATATTCAAACACAGTGTTTGTTAAACCTACATTCTATATTTAAACACAGTCTTTGTTAAACCTATATTCTAGAGATAAACATTCTTTGCTAACAGCGCATTCTATATTTAAACAGTTTTTGTTAAACCTACATTCTATATTTAGACACAGTGTTTGTTAATCCAACATTCGATATCTATACACAGTCTTTCTTAAATCTATATTGTATATTCAAACACAGTCGTTGTTTAAATATAGAATATAGGTTTAACAAAGACTATGATAAACCTATATTTTACAGATAAACATTCTTTGTTTACCATGCATTCTATTTTTAAACACACTATTTGTTAAACATATATTCTATATTTAAACACGGTCTTTGTTAAGCCGACATTCTATATTTAGACACAGTCTTTGTTAAACCGCCATCTATGTTTAAACACAGCCTTTGTTACACCTATATTCTATATTTAGACACAGTCTTTGTTAAACTGACATTCTATATTTAATCACAGTGTTTGTTAAACCTATATTCTACAGCTAAACATTCTTTGTTTACCGTGCATTCTATATTGAAACACACTATTTGTTAAACCTATATTCTATATTTAGACACAGTCTTTGTTAAACCGATATTCTTTATTTAGACACAGTCTTTGTTAAACCGCCATCTATGTTTAAACACAGCCTTTGTTACACCTATATTCTATATGTAGACACAGTCTTTGTTAAACCTATATTCTATATTTAGACACAGTCTTTGTTAAACCGACATTCTTTATTTAGACACAGTCTTTGTTAAACCGACATTCTACATTTAAACACAGCTTTTGTTGGACCTATATTCTGCAGATAAACATTCTGCGCTAGCCGAGCATTCTATATTTAAACACAGTCTTTGTTAAATCTACATTCTATATTCAAACACAGTTTCTCTTAAATCTACATTCTATATTCAAACATTCTTTGTTTACCGTGCATTCTATATTGAAACACAGTCTTTGTTAAACCTATATTCTATATTTAGACACAGTCTTTGTTAAACCGACATTCTTTATTTAGACACAGTCTTTGTTAAACCGACATTCTACATTTAAACACAGCTTTTGTTAAAGCGCTATCTATGTTTAAACACAGTCTTTGTTAAATCTACATTGTATATTTAAACACAGTCCTTGTTAAACCTATATTCTATATTTAGACACAGTCTTTGTTGGAGCTATATTCTACAGATAAACATTCTGCGCTAGCCGAGCATTCTATATTTAAGCACAGTTTTTGTTAAATCTACATTCTATATTCAAACACAGTTTTTTTTAAATCTACATTCTATATTCAAACATTCTTTGTTTACCGTGCATTCTATATTTAAACACAGTATTTTTAAAGGTGCATTCTATATTTAAACACAGTCTTTGTTAAACCTACATTATATATTTAGACAGTCTTTGTTAAACCTACATTATATATTTAGACAGTCTTTGTTAAACCTACATTATATATTTAAACAGTCGTTGTTAAACCTACATTATATATTTAGACAGTCTTTGTTAAACCTACATTATATATTTAAACAGTGTTAAACCTTCATAACTAAATTGTTGTATATACATAAATTCAATGTTGAATATACATAAATACAATGTTGTATATACGTTAGTACAACACTGAATATACATAAGTACAATGTTGAATATATATGCATATACAGATAAACAGCCTTTGCTAAACCTACATTTTATATGTAAATAGTGTCTTTTTTAACCCTACATTTTACAGAGAAACATTGTTTGTTAACTGTGCATTCTATATTTAAACAGTCTTTGGTAGATCTACATTCTATATTTAAATACAGTCTTTGTTAATCCTATGTTCTTTGTTTAAACACAGTCTTTGTTATACCTATATTCTATACTTGAACACAATCTTCTGTAATCCTACATTCTATAGATAAATAGTCTTTGTTAAACCTACATTTTAGAGATAAACACCGTCTTTGTTAAACCTACATTCTACAGATAAGCAGTCTTTGTTAAACCTACGTTCTACATTTAAACACAGCTTTTGTTAAAGCGCTATCTATGTTTAAACACAGTCTTTGTTAAATCTACATTGTATATTTAAACACAGTCCTTGTTAAACCTATATTCTATATTTAGACACAGTCTTTGTTGGAGCTATATTCTACAGATAAACATTCTGCGCTAGCCGAGCATTCTATATTTAAACACAGTTTTTGTTAAATCTACATTCTATATTCAAACACAGTTTTTGTTAAATCTACATTCTATATTCAAACACAGTTTCTTTTAAATCTACATTCTATATTCAAACATTCTTTGTTTACCGTGCATTCTATATTTAAACACAGTATTTTTAAAGGTGCATTCTATATTTAAACACAGTCTTTGTTAAACCTACATTATATATTTAAACAGTCGTTGTTAAACCTACATTATATATTTAGACAGTCTTTGTTAAACCTACATTATATATTTAAACAGTCTTTGTTAAACCTACATTATATATTTAAACAGTGTTTATTAAACCTACATTCTATGTTTAAGCACAGTCTTTGTTAAACCTACATTCCATACTTATACACAGTGTTTGTTAAACCGACATTGGATATTTAAAGACATATTTGTTAAACCTTCATAACTAAATTGTTGTATATACATAAATTCAATGTTGAATATACATAAATACAATGTTGTATATACGTTAGTACAACATTGAATATACATAAGTACAATGTTGAATATATATGCATATACAGATAAACAGTCTTTGCTAAACCTACATTCTATATGTAAATAGTGCCTTTGTTAAGCCTATATTTTATACTTGAACACAATCTTCTGTAATCCTACATTCTATAGATAAATAGTCTTTGTTAAACCTACATTTTAGAGATAAACACCGTCTTTGTTAAACCTACATTCTACAGATAAGCAGTCTTTGTTAAACCTACGTTCTACATTTAAATACAGTATTTGTTAAACCAACGTTCTACATTTAAATACAGTATTTGTTAAACCTACGTTCTACATTTAAATGCCCCCCGCTAGTACAGCGGTATGTCTCCGGATTTAGAACGCTAAAATCAGGGGTTCGATTCCCCTCGGTGGGCTCAGCAGATAGTCCTATGTGGCTTTGCTATAAGAAAAACACACACTCTACATTTAAACAGAGTCTGTTTTAAACCTAATTTTATATTTGAACACAGTTTTTGTTGAACCTAAAGTCTACATTTAAAAGCAATAGTTTATTTCATTGTGAAATGGAAACTTTTAGATTAAGTAATACAAAATAATGTTGATCTCATGTTGGATAAAATAAAATTACGAGCTTTATGCAAAGAGACGAATAGAAAGGTATTTATGATCATAGTCACAGTATCTGTGAATGTTGTTGACTTCATGTGAAATGTTAGCTAGATAAACCGGAAGGGTCATTCAGTGACCAGATAAGTCACAGTAATCATGAATCTTGCATTCTTCAGGTGAAGTGTTAGCTAGGTAGTCAGAAAAGCTTACTTATAGACTACTTAATTATGTTTCAGTCACAGTAACCATTAATGTCAGAGAGAGTCAATCAGGAACAAGTTATCAATTTTAAACAAAGTTGAGAAATTGCAAGGACATGATAAATGGAGTACTGTTAAAAGGTTTCCTCAAGTTACATCTCATGTGGGGTTAAAAAATGTGAGTCTTTTATCACTGCACGTCACGCAATGATGTATATACCACGTGAGTTTTTAACTGTAGCATGTCACGTAACAATGTGTGTACCACGTGAGTTTTAACTATAGCATGTCACGTAACAATGTATGTACCACGTGAGTTTTTAACTGTAGCATGTCACGTAACAATGTGTGTACCACGTGAGTTTTTAACTATAGCATGTCACGTAACGATGTGTGTACCACGTGAGTTTTTAACTATAGCATGTCACGTAACAATGTGTGTACCACGTGAGTTTTTAACTATAGCATGTCACGTAACAATGTGTGTACTACGTGAGTTTTTAACTATAGCATGTCACGTAACGATGTGTGTACCACGTGAGTTTTTAACTATAGCATGTCACGTAACAATGTATGTACCACGTGAGTTTTTAACTATAGCATGTCACGTAACAATGTGTGTACTACGTGAGTTTTTAACTATAGCATGTCACGTAACGATGTGTGTACCACGTGAGTTTTTAACTATAGCATGTCACGTAACGATGTATGTACCATGTTGGTTTTTAACTATAGCATGTTATGCAGCAAGGTCCATACAAGTTTTTGAAGTTATTTTGACAGATATATACTGATGGGTGCTGTTCCTATGACTGATTAGCTTGTTGAGTAGTTTCTTTAACGCTTACAATTAGCCACATTTGAGAATATTATAAAAGTTTTTACCTTTCTGTCTGCCTGTTTTGATAAGACTTTAGTGGCAAGTAGGTAAACAGCGCAAATTGGAATAGCAGCTATGACTGTAATAAACAAGATCCATCCAATTATAAGGCTAAGACGACGGTGATGGTTGTCATGACCTAGGGTTTGTTTATGGCCAAATAATGTGTAGAGAAGAACTATCTGCACAAAAAAAAGTGAGTTGTATAGATAAACGTACTTTAATATTTACATTAACAAGTAATTCACACCTTTCAATACATAGTTTTACAGATGGTCTAAAGACTAAACTTCTTTTTATCATCTACTGAGACTAAAGCCTAAATTAAAGATGATGCCTAGCAGAGGTGAAAGAAGGATCATTTAAGGCTGTTTTCATACCGAGGATGGAAAACGGTTATAGGTATGTTCATTGATTTCTAATCTAACTTTAGTACTTGAAATCTTTCTTCATATTCCTCTTGTTTAGTTGATAATGGATTAAAAAATTGGTTATAACTTTGTCTGCTACGGGTCGTTGTTTAAAATAACTTTGGTTCAACTTCTCAGCCTCCTCACACATTTATGGTGACCGAAATGGTATATCATCCTTGTTAGCTGCTTTACTCCACTGGTTTTTAGCTTTTGAAATTATAACAGTAAACCACAGTTTGTTGTTTTATAATACAAATTATTTAAAGTTATAACCTAAAACTAGCTTTCTGTAAATATTACCAGTGAAACAAAACTGTTTTTATCAGTTAAGAAACTAATAACTTAAATTAATGTTTTCAAAGATTCCACTACAAACATCTTTTTTATTGGGGTAGACCTCTAAGGATTAATTCTGTAATCAATACGACTGTGTGTTAACACTTACCAACATCACAAAGGGAGTTACTACCTTCCAAATATACCTCCACATTCGAGCATGTCTTTCATTAAGGTTGTAGGTATCGTCAAAGAAGTTAGAAGCACCTAAAATGACATTTGTATTGATGTAGGATCAGTTCGCTCCTCTACATAAGAAATTTTCTCAACCCAAATCAGCCGTTTTTCATATATATGATGTAGGATCTTGTGTATATACATATTGAACATTGTACTTGTATATGTGTATGTGTGTATATATACTCTTCAAAAATAGAAACGCAAAAGGCAAAATATGAGACAAATTGTTAACAAGTTAGTTCTGTATGACATGTGTGAAACTTTGCACATTCACTGCTGAACATCCAAAGTCTGCAAAGGCGAAGTCCACGCTCACTAGGTGAAGTTTAACGTCACTCAACGTCAATAACGAGTATGCCCCCCGTGAGCATCAATAACTGCTTGGCATCTCCTGCCCATGGAAGCGATGAGATGATGAATCACATCCTGTGGAATGGCTGTCCACTCAGCCTGCAAAGCTGCTGCAAGCTGAGGTAGAGTCTGCGGTTGAGGTTGTCCAACTCGTCCCAAAGATGTTCGATGGGGTTTAAATTTGGTGATCTGGAGGGCCAGGGAAGAACGTTGATGTTGTGGTGTCTCAAGAAGACAGTGGTGAGTCGGGCTGTGTGAGGACGGGCGTTGTCATGTTGAAAAACGTCGTTGACGTTCACCATGATGGGTTGCACATGGGGCCTAAGAATCTCGTAGACGGTTGCGTACGGTCTGATCGGAAATCCTACGTAGCTTTGGTATGGTTGAGGCAGTAGACGTCGCAGTGATGGTCCTATCCCGAAGGTGACGTAACCGGATGTTGCGATCTTGTGCGGGCGTGGTCACACGAGGTCACGAGTTGATCCATGTTGTTGGTGACGATTCCATAGCCTTGTGATGGTGCTTGGGTGGACATTCACAGCTCTGGCAACATCTGATCGAGATTCGCCTGCTTCCAAGCGACCAATGGCGTTGTTGTGTTGTGCTTCAGTCAGTCTTGGCGTAACTGTATTGCGTGTCGGTGGCTTAACACTGAGCTATGGAAACCGAGAACCCGTGACTTTTATAGGGATTTTGCACATGTTGCACTTGCAGAACATGCAGATCTCTCAAACAAATGTATTGGACACGCATGCGTTTTGGCGAAAAATCCGATGTTTTCCTCCGTTTTCAAAGTGCACAACTTTTATTGTCATTTTGGTCTGACAATCAGTGCCTTAACACGTGTAACATCACATACTCTGAGCTTGTAACGTTATTACATATATTTCTCTTTAGAATAAAAAAAAAATCCCTTTTGCGTTTCTTGTTTTGAAGAGTATATATATTGACCATCATTGTACTTCTAGATAATATATTCCATGATTTAGATATGTAGTAACAGTTTTCAAATTCTGATTCTTGTTTTATGATCCTGATACGATAGTAATTATCCAAAATACTGACTCATTCTATGATCGAGATAGTCTAGTAACGTTTTCTAAACACCAATAAATTATTCTAGGACCCTAATAACTGAAACTAGTCTAAAATTTGAATTATCATTCTGCGATGCAATGCCCAAACCCACATTTAACATTATTTTTTTTTTACTAAGTACTGTAAAACATATAATAAATAGTTGATTATAACAGTTGACAAATAACTGAATAATGTTTGCACGTTATAAACCCAGTTTACCAAGAATGGAACAGTTTTTTTGCTGTGAAATAAGAGTACAGTGCCTGAAAGTTATGAGCTTAGTTGAGCAAGATATTTAAGTAACCAATAAAAGGTCTTGCAAATTTAATCAGCCAATAACAGATAAGCACTTGTACATTACCAAAACTTAATAATTAACGAATAAAACATTGACTGTAAGTTATGAACTTAGTTGACAAATAAAAAGATAGTTCAAGTGGACCAATAATGATATCGTGTTTATAAACTATAAACTCTATTGACCTGTTTGTTATCTATAAAGTCACAAGACCATTAAAGATATAGTTCTTGTGAAATATAAGCCCAAGGGACCAGTAAGGATACCGTGTTTATACAATATAAACTGAATGAACCAATCACAATATTGTGCTTGATACCTGTCTATAAACTTAATGGACCAATAAGGATACAGTGTTTATAAAATATAAACTCAATGGACTTATAACGATAAAGTACTTTTTAACCATAAACTCATTGGATAAATAAACATATGGTGTTTATAAAATATAAACTCAATGAGCCAATAAGGATTAGTTCTTTGAAATTATAAAATAAACTCAAGATGTATGATAATTATATACTTGCCATACAACCACATAATTCCTCCACATTCTAATAAACATATGATTAAAGCCGGCCAACCAATGGCGTATTTGTCGATGATAGCTAACAGGTGAATACCTCCCTGGGGGAAAAAAAAAAAAAAGAGAGAAAGAAGCTGTTATACATCGAATAAACACTACAAGAATAATGTTAGTAAACATTAAGCGGAATTGTTTATTTCACTTAGTCTCCTTTAAATATGACAAATTTTCGGTATTGTAACTCTTGTTTAAAACGAGTGTTGTCTGTCCCTGTTAGACAAATGTAGGGAACATATTGTATATATGAAACACTTTCGGTAATGTAACTCTGGTTTGAACTAAATCCCAATAGATTTGGCCTAATTTAAACAGTTAAATAAAATAATTATAAATCTAACTAATTAAGTTGAAATATAATTCCAGCTGCCTATTATTTCAGAACAACTATTCAGTATCGAGCTTTCTTAATATAGCGAAAACAAAAATCAATAAATGTTCGCACAGACAATGTAAACCCTACTGAGTAACATGAGCATATAGAATTATGGCAAAAAAATAGAAATCAAACATTTAATTCTTATAAGATTTTGGAATCTTGATGAATGATAAGGCTTAAAATTACGAACAACTTTCACTGAACATTCAATAATAAAGAACGCTCACAGATGTAGTAGGTACTTAACAGTTTGTATAGGTTCAGTGATATAGTAGGTACCCAACTGTCTGTATAGGTTCAATGATATAGTAGGTACCCAATAGTCTGTATAGGTTCAGTAATATAGTAAGTACCAAACAGTCTGTATAAGTTTATTGATATAGTTGGTACCAGCTGTTTGTATAGGTTCAGTAATATAGTAGGTACTCAATAATTAATATAGGTTTATTGATACAGTAGATACCCAACACCTTGTATAGGTTCAGTAATAAAGTAGATACCCAACAGTCTGTATAAGTTTATTGATATAGTAGTTACCAAACAGTTTGTGTAGATGTTAGACATACACGATTGTTCATTTAAAGTTTGATACTGAAAATTTATTTTATAATGTGTGACATTAATGTAAGTTGTTTTAGTAGCGATAGTTAAGACAAGTTTGAATACATAACTGTACAAATTGTTATTCTGTAGTTTAATTTTTGTGAGTTGACGTCATGTTAATCGATTCTTCTGAAACCTTTTCTCATTATTTCAAAAGGGTATTGTTACATTATAGCGTCTCATAGCTTGCAGGAAGTTTAAGGCCTCAGTCAACATACAAAAAAATATTTATGTGATCAAATTAGCACAAGTAAGTAAAGTTGGTGAAAGTAAAAGTAAAGTTAGATGGCATGTAAATTTAACCATAACAGGTAATTTATAAAGTTAGCATCACAAATGTTATTGTAATAATATATTTAGAGTATGTTTTAAATTAACCTGTGTAGAGTTTGACGAAAAAGGGAATTATTTAGACTTCTGGATACAACTTGGTAACGAACTTGGTATGTACGTTTAACTTGTTTCGAATATATTATTTGAAAATAAGTGGATATTGCACTGTCCATTTATTGCTGAAATTTATCACCAACAAGTCACAGCCACCAACTTTAAAGAAACCTGCTCACACATAAGTAAGAACCTGATAATAGGTTCAGTAATAAAGTAGATACCCAACAATCTGCATAGACTCAGTGACGTAGTAGGTACCCAACAGTCTATATATCTCAGTGATATAGTAGGTACCGAACAGTTTGTATAGATTTAGTGATTTGTATTTACCAATATTTATATGATCAGTTATAAGGTACCTATAGATATAGTAGGTATCTAACAGTCTGTATAGGCTCAGAGACATTATAGTAGGTACCCAACAGTTAGTATGGGTTCAGTGATATGATAGGCATCAATTAGTGTATAGGTTCAATGATTAAATTGATAGATAACTAACACACTTTATAAGTTTATTCTGGTATATATATTCAATTGTGTTAAAATTATAGTTATTGTAATGTCAATGGTACTCTTTAGGCTTAGTGAGGACAAATATTGTTTTAGCCTGTATTTCAGTAAAACTTTTGCCGAAAAATGCAAAATGTTTGACGTTATTTAGCACTAACCTATTACACAAAGTTTTAATAAAAAAATACGTCTTTCTTTACTTTAAATGTCTGATAAATGTAAAGTAGTTTTTAACCTACGACCTATTTTTATCCAAGTTTAATCTATTTCTTTCATAGTTCACGTCCTCGTTCATATCACCTGATGAGCTGATGGTAAAAAATAAAATAAAAACAATAAATGTATAATAATTTATTCATAAATTGTTCTTCCTCTCCATAACATGAATTTTAGTGAAGATGACGTAGAGGCCTAATCTATTCTATGATTGGCTACTTCCATTGCAGTACAGTAATTTCGCTAAATTAACAGGTTATCAATGTTGCCCCCAGTGGTTTAGCGGTATGTTTGCGGACTTACAACGCTAAAATCCGGGTTTCTATACCCGTGGTGGGCAGAGCACAGATAGCCCATTGTGTAGCTTTGTGCTTAATTCAAAACAACAACAGTTATCAATGTTGCTTGTAAGAAAAAAGCAAATTAATAAAGTAGGCCTAATTCAGTCGTGGAAACTAGTCTGCTGCAGAGTAAGTCCTTTGTGTCTCCTTTTGTTAACTGATATTCATTTTTTGTGGGAAAGAGAAACTCACAACTAACTAATTAACTAGTCCGCTGATTAACAAAGTATAATTAATTGTAACGGTATGTCACATGTTATCAAAGCATCTAAAGTGTTTTAGGCTATTAGTAATGGACTATACATCTAAACAAAACAGGTGGGTATGTAGTTTCTCTGTGATTAAGGAAAGGGTACTGAAAGATTTTCTTACCTCTGTTGCTAGAAGAAGACCCAAACAAAAGAGAACTAAGCAGACGATGAAAAGATACGTCGCACGGTGGCGCTTGAGCCAGGGAATGTTAAGGTGTTCGATCAATGAGGCAGCAAGAGACAATACGATTACATCTTGCCTACTGAAGCTGGCCCATACCAAGAAGACGAAGAACACGAGAGACCACAGCACAGCTCCTGGTAACAAGGACAAAGCCGCAGACAAGGACACAAAAGACACTCCCAGTTCTATGGTGAATACAAATACACCAGTAGATTGGAATTAATGGCACAGCACTACAAATGGTTTAAAAACCTTGAGTAAATAAATAAAAGCAAGTCAGGGCTGTGACACTTGTGTGTAACTCAAAGCTTTAAAATTAGGCTTAAAACGAAGTTACATGCGTGCATGAACACTAGATTTGAAAATGAAGATATATGTAGGATGAACTATTAACACCACGTTTCACAAGGAACATACGCGTAGGATGAACTATTAACACAACGTTTCACAAGGAACATACGCGTAGGATGAACTATTAACACAACGTTTCACAAGGAACATACGCGTGGGATGAATTATTAACACAACGTTTCAGAAGGAACATACGTGTAGGATGAACTATTAACACAACGTTTCAGAAGGAAAATACGTGTAGGATGAACTATTAACACAACGTTTCACAAGGAACATACGTGTAGGATAAACTAAGACTATTTATAATTAATTGTAATTATGATTGTCTAAGAACTGACTAACTGGTATAAAACATGTATATTAACCTTACTCAAGCTTTTTATACGTGTTACAATAAACCAAGTGCAACACTGAGCTAGAGGGATTGCAGAATCAAAAAAATTACTGTAATATTTAACCAAAGAGACTACAAGATGAAGAGAAACATATTGAAACATTTAACTAAAGAGACTACGAGATGAAAGAAACTTGTTGTAACATTTAACTAAAGAGACTACGAGATGAAGAGAAACTTGTAACATTTAACTAAAGAGACTACGAGATGAAGAGAAACATATTGAAACATTTAACTAAAGAGACTACGAGATGAAAGAAACTTGTTGTAACATTTAACTAAAGAGACTACGAGATGAAGAGAAACTTGTAACATTTAACTAAAGAGACTACGAGATGAAGAGAAACATATTGAAACATTTAACTAAAGAGATTACAAGATGAAGAGAAACATATTGAAATATTTAACAAAGGAGATTACAAGCTGAAGAGAAACTTGTTGTAACATTTAACTAAAGAGACTACAAGATGAAGAGAAACATATTGAAACATTTAACTAAAGAGATTACAAGATGAAGAGAAACATATTGAAACATTTAACTAAAGAGATTACAAGATGAAGAAAAACATGTTGAAACATTTAACTAAAGAGACTACGAGATGAAAGAAACTTGTTGTAACATTTAACTAAAGAGACTACGAGATGAAGAGAAACATATTGAAACATTTAACTAAAGAGACTACGAGATGAAGAAAAACATATTGAAACATTTAACTAAAGAGATTACAAGATGAAGAGAAACATATTGAAATATTTAACAAAGGAGATTACAAGCTGAAGAGAAACTTGTTGTAACATTTAACTAAAGAGATTACAAGATGAAGAGAAACATATTGAAACATTTAACTAAAGAGACTACGAGATGAAGAGAAACTTGTTGTAACATTTAACTAAAGAGACTACGAGATGAAGAGAAACTTGTAACATTTAACTAAAGAGACTACGAGATGAAGAGAAACATATTGAAACATTTAACTAAAGAGATTACAAGATGAAGAGAAACATATTGAAATATTTAACAAAGGAGATTACAAGCTGAAGAGAAACTTGTTGTAACATTTAACTAAAGAGATTACAAGATGAAGAGAAACATATTGAAACATTTAACTAAAGAGATTACAAGATGAAGAGAAACATATTGAAACATTTAACTAAAGAGATTACAAGATGAAGAAAAACATGTTGAAACATTTAACTAAAGAGACTACGAGATGAAAGAAACTTGTTGTAACATTTAACTAAAGAGACTACGAGATGAAGAGAAACATATTGAAACATTTAACTAAAGAGACTACGAGATGAAGAAAAACATATTGAAACATTTAACTAAAGAGATTACAAGATGAAGAGAAACATATTGAAATATTTAACAAAGGAGATTACAAGCTGAAGAGAAACTTGTTGTAACATTTAACTAAAGAGATTACAAGATGAAGAGAAACATATTGAAACATTTAACTAAAGAGACTACGAGATGAAGAGAAACTTGTTGTAACATTTAACTAAAGAGACTACGAGATGAAGAGAAACATATTGAAACATTTAACTAAAGAGATTACAAGATGAAGAGAAACATATTGAAACATTTAACTAAAGAGACTACGAGATGAAGAGAAACTTGTTGTAACATTTAACTAAAGAGACTACGAGATGAAGAGAAACATATTGAAACATTTAACTAAAGAGACTACGAGATGAAAAGAAATATATTGAAACATTTAACTAAGGAGTTTACAAGATGAAGAGAAACGTATTGAAACATTTAACTAAAGAGATTACAAGATGAAGAGAAATATATTGAAACATTTAACTAAGGAGTTTACAAGATGAAGAGAAACGTATTGAAACATTTAACTAAAGAGATTACAAGATGAAGAGAAATATATTGAAACATTTAACTAAGGAGATTACAAGATGAAGAGAAACATATTGAAACATTTAACTAAAGAGACTACGAGATGAAGAGAAACTTGTTGTAACATTTAACTAAAGAGACTACGAGATGAAGAGAAACATATTGAAACATTTAACTAAAGAGATTACAAGATGAAGAGAAACATATTGAAACATTTAATTAAGGAGATTACAATATGAAGAGAAACTTGTTGTAACATTTAACTAAAGTTATTACAAGATGAAGAAAAACATATTGAAACATTTAACTAAAGAGATTACAAGATGAAGAGAAACTTGTTGTAACATTTAACTAAAGAGATTACAAGATGAAGAGAAACATATTGAAACATTTAATCAGACAGGAAACAGCATGATGAAAACCGTAGCATTTAAGAACAATGCTGCAAAAGGAAGGAAACATTAGAGCAACATTTAATCAGATATATTGGAAGATGAAGAAACATTAGAACAACATTTAATGAGGAATGTAGCAACAGGAAGATAAACATATTGGATAACCGAACCAAATAGATTGTAGGAACAAAATGAATACTTAGTGTAACAGTTCACCAAAGAAGGGGTTGCAGAAAGGAGGAAGACAAAGTGCTACTTGTATAAAGTTAACTATATGGGTTAAAAACTGAAGAGAAACAACAAAGTGCTACTTGTATAAAGTTAACTATATGGGTTAAAACTGAAGAGAAACAACAAAATGCTACATGTATAAAGTTAACTATATGGGTTAAAAACTGAAGAGAAACAACAAAATGCTACTTGTATAAAGTTAACTATATGGGTTAAAAACTGAAGAGAAACAACAAAATGCTACATGTATAAAGTTAACTATATGGGTTAAAAACTGAAGAGAAACAACAAAATGCTACTTGTATAAAGTTAACTATATGGGTTAAAAACTGAAGAGAAACAACAAAATGCTACTTGTATAAAGTTAACTATATGGGTTAAAAACTGAAGAGAAACAACAAAATGCTACATGTATAAAGTTAACTATATGGGTTAAAACTGAAGAGAAACAACAAAATGCTACATGTATAAAGTTAACTATATGGGTTAAAAACTGAAGAGAAACAACAAAATGCTACTTGTATAAAGTTAACTATATGGGTTAAAAACTGAAGAGAAACAACAAAATGCTACATGTATAAAGTTAACTATATGGGTTAAAAACTGAAGAGAAACAACAAAATGCTACTTGTATAAAGTTAACTATATGGGTTAAAAACTGAAGAGAAACAACAAAATGCTACTTGTATAAAGTTAACTATATGGGTTAAAACTGAAGAGAAACAACAAAATGCTACTTTATAAAGTTAACTATATGGGTTAAAACTGAAGAGAAACAAACAAATGCTACATGTATAAAGTTAACTATATGGGTTAAAACTGAAGAGAAACAACAAAATGCTACTTGTATAAAGTTAACTATATGGGTTAAAAACTGAAGAGAAACAACAAAATGCTACTTGTATAAAGTTAACTATATGGGTTAAAAACTGAAGAGAAACAACAAAATGCTACATGTATAAAGTTAACTATATGGGTTAAAAACTGAAGAGAAACAACAAAATGCTACTTGTATAAAGTTAACTATATGGGTTAAAAACTGAAGAGAAACAACAAAATGCTACTTGTATAAAGTTAACTATATGGGTTAAAACTGAAGAGAAACAACAAATGCTACATGTATAAGTTAACTGGGTTAAAACTGAAGAAACAAAAATGCTACTTGTATAAAGTTAACTATATGGGTTAAAACTGAAGAGAAACAACAAAATGCTACTTGTATAAAGTTAACTATATGGGTTAAAACTGAAGAGAAACAACAAAATGCTACTTGTATAAAGTTAACTATATGGGTTAAAACTGAAGAGAAACAACAAAATGCTACTTGTATAAAGTTAACTATATGGGTTAAAACTGAAGAGAAACAACAAAATGCTACTTGTATAAAGTTAACTATATGGGTTAAAACTGAAGAGAAACAACAAAATGCTACTTGTATAAAGTTAACTATATGGGTTAAAACTGAAGAGAAACAACAAAATGCTACTTGTATAAAGTTAACTATATGGGTTAAAACTGAAGAGAAACAACAAAATGCTACTTGTATAAAGTTAACTATATGGGTTGAAGAGAAAAACTGAAGAGAAACAACAAAATGCTACATGTATAAAGTTAACTATATGGGTTAAAAACTGAAGAGAAACAACAAAATGCTACATGTATAAAGTTAACTATATGGGTTAAAAACTGAAGAGAAACAACAAAATGCTACTTGTATAAAGTTAACTATATGGGTTAAAAACTGAAGAGAAACAACAAAATGCTACTTGTATAAAGTTAACTATATGGGTTAAAACTGAAGAGAAACAACAAAATGCTACTTGTATAAAGTTAACTATATGGGTTAAAACTGAAGAGAAACAACAAAATGCTACTTGTATAAAGTTAACTATATGGGTTAAAACTGAAGAGAAACAACAAAATGCTACTTGTATAAAGTTAACTATATGGGTTAAAAACTGAAGAGAAACAACAAAATGCTACTTGTATAAAGTTAACTATATGGGTTAAAAACTGAAGAGAAACAACAAAATGCTACTTGTATAAAGTTAACTATATGGGTTAAAAACTGAAGAGAAACAACAAAATGCTACTTGTATAAAGTTAACTATATGGGTTAAAAACTGAAGAGAAACAACAAAATGCTACTTGTATAAAGTTAACTATATGGGTTAAAAACTGAAGAGAAACAACAACAAAAAACAACAAAACCATAGGGATCGTAGAATGAACAGAAACTACGTGCATGTCGTATAGAATGGTGTTCTATCTACCACTATAGAGCCTAAAGAGTTCCTTTATTATTTAATACTTGTAAGTGAAGAGGTTAGAACATGAACATTCTTCCCACCTTCTCGTAACACGAGGACATTTTCTTTGTTCATCGCTTCAGCCACTACTCCCAAACAACCGAACACCACTACTCCACTAAAGAAAGCTATCAAGCCATTAACGAGGATCACCACCATCGTGTCTTCAAGGATGGGAAAGCTGAGGCAACTTCTTCTTCCTAGGATCTGGACCACACCTGAACCTATCCCCAGACTAAGGACAACCTGGGTTGTCGAATCGTGCCAGATCTGAAATATTGAGTAAAAGATAAAATCGTCCAATCTAGATTTTCTGAAGATTTATAAATGTTAGCAATAACAACACAGTCCAAGACAAAGACATTTTAAATAGGGTTCATCTAGTGTAATATTAAGATATTAAGTGAGCTTCTTGCTTCTGTGCCTGTTTATATCAGTATCGTAATGTCTTGTGTCTTCAGTATTAATTACATTGAGTTTGTAGGGTTGTCTAAATGTTTAAATAGAAGATTAGAGGATACTGATAAGACTAACCTCTGGGTTGTTCAAGGTTTTCCACTTGAAAGTTAAGTAAGTATCCAGTCCTCTTCTGAATCCCGAGTGGCTTGCAGATGTGCCCAAGAGAACCATCAGAACCAATATAACAATAACAGTAGGAAAGAGTGAGGTCTGCAAAAGAAACAAAACTATTCATAGTTTTAACATCAATAAAAAGATGAGTTTTAATTTGTCCATAAAGTTTATTTAAAACGTTAATTTATATTACATTCAAACAAATGTTTCTTGCATTCCATCTCTTCCCCAAAGAGATGGTCGTGGTCCAGAAGTCAGATGGCTGGATCGTAAGAGATGGTCGTGGTCCAGAAGTCAGATGGCTGGATTGTAAATCGTAAAATACATAGTTGGCATCTTATTGCACAAACCTTTCGCGAATCACTTTCGGGCTGTGAGTGCGTCATAAAAGTAGCTGTCAAATCTCACTAATCGGTCAGACAAATAAAAGAGAACATGGGACCAGGGATATCTAGTGGAGACAGGCAGCTATTGCGTGTAGCTTTGCGCGAATGTCGGAAACAAAGACATAAAATGTTGAATGTAATGTATTAATAAATTCTGAATAAGCTTCTAATGTAAGAACAGAAGCCCCTGGTTGTTCAATTGGAAGTCTAAGCGCTTATAATGCTAAAACCTGTGTTTGATACCTGTGGTAGGTAAAACACTAATTATCCGTTGTGTAGTTTTGCGCATAGACAAACAATAACGTAAAATATATGAATTTTTCAATTTCTATTAATAACTTTATAATAATAAATCTAATTAATTTTACGTAGCTTTAACCTGAACAAATGTGTTGGTTTCATCTCGGCAAACGTACAAATACCAAGATGGCAAGGACCTACCATATAACTAACGGAATTTATTAAAATAATGTATGTCTACTTTCTAGATATGAAGTATACATAAAATTCGATATAAATTATTGCGATTAATTCATAAAATGCGTAACGACAACGTGTAATTTTTCGTCATGCAAAAAACAAAACAAAATCGTGAATATGATGGAATGTATAAGATGTGAAACAGTTGCTTGACTCAGTTAACATAAAATTAACATTTATATGAATATATCTAGTCATAATAAAAACCTGAATCAATACTACCCAACCTGCCAACCTTGGAACAATGACGTAAGTGGCCCAGTTAGTCGTTACGTGTCTGTGGAAGGTAAAATGTTTGGAAACTGGTGTAATCTAATTACAATGAAGGCCACTGGTACACGTTCTTACTTCTTAGGGTTAGAGTTAATAATACACTTAACATAATTTATCTTTAAAACACAAGAACTGAGAACTAATATCTAAAACCCCATTTTTAACTTATTTACCATCAGCGATCTTCATTAATTAACTACAGTAGTAACTTTGCTTTGTAATAAACTAGTAAATAGTTGGAGTATCTTAGACAAAAGTTATGCAAATTCATGACTAATGACAGGATATCTTACGAAAAGTTGCTTTCTTTGTATACAATTATTAAAAAAAGTAAAAAGGCTCACATATGTGAAACCGTAAATTAACACAAATCTCACCGTAAGCCCAACGAACCTCCACATTAGATTTATTGAAGATCCATCTACAAAGTAGAGTTAACAACCGTAAAATGAAAACTGAAAATTTGTATGTGGTGACAGTTCTATTATATTTATATAGATAACGTTACATGAACGTACAAGAGACAGTTCTATCATATTTATATAGACAACGTTACATGGACATACAACAGACAGTTCTATCATATTTATATAGACAACGTTACATGGACATACATCAGACAGTTATATTATATTTATATAGATAACGTTACATGGACGTACAACAGACAGTTCTATTATATTTATATAGATAACGTCACATGGATATACAACAGACAGTTATATCATATTTATATAGACAACGTTATATGGACATACAACAGACAGTTCTATTATATTTATATAGATAAGTGGTTACACGGACATACAACAGATAGTTCTATCATATTTATATAGATAACGTTACGTGGACGTACAACAGATAGTTATATCATATTTATATAGATAACGTTACATGGACGTACAACATACAGTTCTATTATATTTATATAGATAACGTTACATGGACGTACAACATACAGTTCTATCATATTTATATAGATAACGTTACATGGACGTACAACATACAGTTCTATTATATTTATATAGATAACGTTACATGGACGTACAACAGACAGTTCTATTATATTTATACAGATAACGTTACATGGACGTACAACAGACAGTTCTATCATATTTATATAGATAAGTAGTTACACGGACATACAACAGACATTTCTATCATATTTATTTAGATAACGTTACATGGACGTAGAACATACAGTTCTTTCATATTTATATAGATAACGTTACATGGACGTACAACAGACAGTTCTATTATATTTATATAGATAACGTTACATGGACGTACAACATACAGTTCTATTATATTTATATAGATAAGTAGTTACATGGACATACAACAGACAATACTACTATATTTATATAGATAAATAATTACACGGACATACTACAGACAGATAAGTTTGTTTGTTTTGAATTTCGCGCAAAGCTACTCGAGGGCTATCTGCGTTAGCCGTCCCTAATTTAGCAGTGTAAGACTAGAGGGAAGGCAGCTAGTCATCACCACACACCGCCAACTCTTGGCCTACTCTTTTATCAACGAATTGTGAGATTGACCGCACATAATAACGCCCCCACGACTAAAAAGGCGAGCATGTTTGGCGCGACGAGGATGCGAACCCGCGACCCTCGGATTACGAGTCGCACGCCATAACCAACCTGGCCATGCCGGGCCGGATATAGATAAGTAGTGACATGGACATACAACAGACAGTAACATTATATTTATACAGATAAGTTGTTACATGAACATATAACAGACAATACTGTTATATTCATATAGATAAATAGTTACATGGACATTGTACTTATATATGTTAAACTCTGTACTCGTATGTTCAAAACTACTCTTAAATATTAAACTTTGTACTTAATATATATATATATTGAACATTGTATTTATATATATATATATATTCAACATTGTAGTTGTGTAAAGTGGACATTGTATTTATGTATACTGAAAATTGTTATTATATATATTTAATATTGTACTTAAGTATATTGAACTCTGTACTTATGTATATTGAACATTGTACTTGCATATATATTGAACATTATATTTGTATATATTTTGAGTATTGTACTAACGTATATTGTAATTGTAGTTATATATATTGAACTCCGTACTTGTGTATATTGAACATTTTACTTATGTATATATATTGGAAATTGTATGTACGTTTATTGAACTGCATTTTTGTATATTTGTATGTTGAACAGTATACTTATAGATATTGAACATTGTAATTATATATATGTATATATTGAACATTTACTTATGTATATATTGAACAGTGTACTTATGTATATATTGAACAGTGTACTTATGTATATATTGAACATTTACTTATGTATATATTGAACATTTACTTATGTATATATTGAACAGTGTACTTATGTATATATTGAACATTTACTTATGTATATATTGAACATTTACTTATGTATATATTGAACAGTGTACTTATGTATATATTGAACATTTACTTATGTATATATTGAACATTTACTTATGTATATATTGAACAGTGTACTTATGTATATATTGAACATTTACTTATGTATATATTGAACATTTACTTATGTATATATTGAACAGTGTACTTATGTATATATTGAACATTTACTTATGTATATATTGAACAGTGTACTTATGTATATATTGAACATTTACTTATGTATATATTGAACATTTACTTATGTATATATTGAACATTTACTTATGTATATATTGAACAGTGTACTTATGTATATATTGAACATTTACTTATGTATATATTGAACAGTGTACTTATGTATATATTGAACATTTACTTATGTATATATTGAACAGTGTACTTGTATATATTGAACAGTGTACTTATGTATATTGAAAATTGTACTTATATATATTGAATATTAACTATATTTTATATTTATCTATTTATATAGATAAATAGATATATGGACATAGAACAGACAGTACTACTATATTTATATAGATAAATAGTTACATAGACACACAACTCACATTAGTACTATATTTATATATATAAGCAGTTACATGGACATACAACAGACATTTTATTATATTTATATATATAAGTAGTTACATGAACATACAACAGACAGTTCTATTATATTTATATAGATAAGTAGTTACATGAACATACAACAGATTGTACTATAGACATACAACATACAGTTGTATGTCTTATATAGATAAGTAATTCATGGATATACAACAGACAGTACTGTTATATTTATATAGATAAGTTGTTACATAGATATACAACAGACAGTACTGTTATGTTTATATAGATAAGTAGTTATATGGACATACAACAGAGAGTACTATTATACTTATATAGATATGTTATAAAATATAGGGAGATATATTGTAAATCAAATAATTTTAATTACCAAAAACATATCTCCCATCAAAATTTGACACACTTTATAGTATTATCATAGACAAATGACTATGAAATGTTGTCCATTGTTAATATATTTGCTTCTGTGTAAGAAGAAACAATACAATAAATGAAAGTTACATGTTAGAAACAAAGACTTACACATTTTTACCTATTGTTAGTTAACTCGCAACCTCGAGAACCATGAAGTGCATTTTACACATGTTACTGTTGTTACCTTAACAACTATGTCAATAGTAATTGTAATACAGGTTAGAATTATCTTCTGGAACCACAACAACTCTTTCTAAGGATATTTGTTAAAACACAATAGGTACCTGGTACTTACTCTTTGTATGGATATCTTCCCTTTCCGAATACTGATATACACCACCATCCATGCAAAGACCAAACACAAGAAAAGTTGCCAGGAAATCCCACCGTTCTGAAACAGTCCAGCAGCAGAACGAACTATGTTGTCACTGAAACCAGCAGATATGTATTAATGTCCTCACCTAATGTTAAACTGAAATGATCAACGTTGTGACTGAAATCTAATGTTACAGTTAGAGCACTGAAATTAGCAATGTTGTGACTGCAACCTAGCATTACATCTAGCTAAAACAACTTTCACAATTACAATGGCAGAAGATATTATCATAGAATATTTTAATAACTGCAATGAAATAACCATTATTCTCACTAAAATACAATATCCTGTTAGAATGATGAAACTAAAATTGCTCTAATGAGAACCTGATATTACAGTTACAACAATGAAACTAATAATGCTCTAATGAGAATCTAATATAACAGTTACAACAATGAAACTAAAAATGCTCTAATGAGAACCTAATATTACAGTTACAACAATGAAACTAAAAATGCTCTAATGAGAATCTAATATTACAGTTACAACAATGAAACTAAAAATGCTCTAATGAGAACCTAATATTACAGTTACAACAATGAAACTAAAAATGCTCTAATGAGAACCTAACATTACAGTTACAACAATGAAACTAAAAATGCTCTAATGAGAACCTAATATTACAGTTACAACAATGAAACTAAAAATGCTCTAATGAGAACTTAATATTACAGTTACAACAATGAAACTAAAAATGCTCTAATGAGAATCTAATATTACAGTTACAACAATGAAACTAAAATGCTCTAATGAGAACCTAATATTACAGTTACAACAATGAAACTAAAATGCTCTAATGAGAACCTAACATTACAGTTACAACAATGAAACTAAAATGCTCTAATGAGAACCTAATATTACAGTTACAACAATGAAACTAAAATGCTCTAATGAGAACCTAATATTACAGTTACAACAATGAAACTAAAATGCTCTAATGAGAACCTAACATTACAGTTACAACAATGAAACTAAAAAATGCTCTAATGAGAACCTAACATTACAGTTACAACAATGAAACTAAAATGCTCTAATGAGAACCTAATATTACAGTTACAACAATGAAACTAAAATGCTCTAATGAGAATCTAATATTACAGTTACAACAATGAAACTAAAATGCTCTAATGAGAATCTAATATTACAGTTACAACAATGAAACTAAAATGCTCTAATGAGAACCTAATATTACAGTTACAACAATGAAACTAAAATGCTCTAATGAGAACCTAATATTACAGTTACAACAATGAAACTAAAAGTGCTCTAATGAGAACCTAATATTACAGTTACAACAATGAAACTAAAAATGCTCTAATGAGAACCTAATATTACAGTTACAACAATGAAACTAAAAATGCTCTAATGAGAATCTAATATTACAGTTACAACAATGAAACTAAAATGCTCTAATGAGAACCTAATATTACAGTTACAACAATGAAACTAAAAATGCTCTAATGAGAACCTAATATTACAGTTACAACAATGAAACTAAAATGCTCTAATGAGAACCTAATATTACAGTTACAACAATGAAACTAAAAATGCTCTAATGAGAATCTAATATTACAGTTACAACAATGAAACTAAAATGCTCTAATGAGAACCTAATATTACAGTTACAACAATGAAACTAAAAATGCTCTAATGAGAACCTAACATTACAGTTACAACAATGAAACTAAAAATGCTCTAATGAGAACCTAATATTACAGTTACAACAATGAAACTAAAAATGCTCTAATGAGAATCTAATATTACAGTTACAACAATGAAACTAAAATGCTCTAATGAGAACCTAATATTACAGTTACAACAATGAAACTAAAAATGCTCTAATGAGAACCTAACATTACAGTTACAACAATGAAACTAAAAATGCTCTAATGAGAACCTAATATTACAGTTACAACAATGAAACTAAAATGCTCTAATGAGAACCTAATATTACAGTTACAACAATGAAACTAAAATGCTCTAATGAGAATCTAATATTACAGTTACAACAATGAAACTAAAATGCTCTAATGAGAACCTAATATTACAGTTACAACAATGAAACTAAAATGCTCTAATGAGAACCTAATATTACAGTTACAACAATGAAACTAAAATGCTCTAATGAGAACCTAATATTACAGTTACAACAATGAAACTAAAATGCTCTAATGAGAACCTAATATTACAGTTACAACAATGAAACTAAAATGCTCTAATGAGAACCTAATATTACAGTTACAACAATGAAACTAAAATGCTCTAATGAGAACCTAATATTACAGTTACAACAATGAAACTAAAATGCTCTAATGAGAACCTAATATTACAGTTACAACAATGAAACTAAAATGCTCTAATGAGAACCTAATATTACAGTTACAACAATGAAACTAAAATGCTCTAATGAGAATCTAATATTACAGTTACAACAATGAAACTAAAATGCTCTAATGAGAACCTAATATTACAGTTACAACAATGAAACTAAAAATGCTCTAATGAGAACCTAACATTACAGTTACAACAATGAAACTAAAAATGCTCTAATGAGAACCTAATATTACAGTTACAACAATGAAACTAAAATGCTCTAATGAGAACCTAATATTACAGTTACAACAATGAAACTAAAATGCTCTAATGAGAACCTAATATTACAGTTACAACAATGAAACTAAAAATGCTCTAATGAGAACCTAATATTACAGTTACAACAATGAAACTAAAAATGCTCTAATGAGAACCTAATATTACAGTTACAACAATGAAACTAAAAATGCTCTAATGAGAACCTAATATTACAGTTACAACAATGAAACTAAAAATGCTCTAATGAGAACCTAATATTACAGTTACAACAATGAAACTAAAATGCTCTAATGAGAACCTAATATTACAGTTACAACAATGAAACTAAAAATGCTCTAATGAGAACCTAATATTACAGTTACAACAATGAAACTAAAAATGCTCTAATGAGAACCTAATATTACAGTTACAACAATGAAACTAAAATGCTCTAATGAGAACCTAATATTACAGTTACAACAATGAAACTAAAAATGCTCTAATGAGAACCTAATATTACAGTTACAACAATGAAACTAAAAATGCTCTAATGAGAACCTAATATTACAGTTACAACAATGAAACTAAAAATGCTCTAATGAGAACCTAATATTACAGTTACAACAATGAAACTAAAAATGCTCTAATGAGAACCTAATATTACAGTTACAACAATGAAACTAAAAATGCTCTAATGAGAACCTAATATTACAGTTACAACAATGAAACTAAAAATGCTCTAATGAGAACCTAATATTACAGTTACAACAATGAAACTAAAATGCTCTAATGAGAACCTAATATTACAGTTACAACAATGAAACTAAAATGCTCTAATGAGAACCTAATATTACAGTTACAACAATGAAACAATGAAACTAAAATGCTCTAATGAGAACCTAATATTACAGTTACAACAATGAAACTGAAAAAAATGCTCTAATGAGAACCTAATATTACAGTTACAACAATGAAACTAAAATGCTCTAATGAGAACCTAATATTACAGTTACAACAATGAAACTAAAAATGCTCTAATGAGAACCTAATATTACAGTTACAACAATGAAACTAAAAATGCTCTAATGAGAACCTAATATTACAGTTACAACAATGAAACTAAAAACAACAATTGAAACTGAAAATGCTCTAATGAGAACCTAATATTACAGTTACAACAATGAAACTAAAATGCTCTAATGAGAACCTAATATTACAGT
The DNA here is from genome assembly GCF_004210375.1 of Tachypleus tridentatus. Lineage (NCBI taxonomy): Eukaryota > Metazoa > Arthropoda > Merostomata > Xiphosura > Limulidae > Tachypleus > Tachypleus tridentatus. The sequence continues at coordinate 119,885,515 of NC_134834.1, read as the reverse complement.
TACAACATGAAACTAAAATGCTCTAATGAGAACCTAATATTACAGTTACAACAATGAAACTAAAATGCTCTAATGAGAACCTAATATTACAGTTACAACAATGAAACTAAAATGCTCTAATGAGAACCTAATATTACAGTTACAACAATGAAACTAAAAATGCTCTAATGAGAACCTAATATTACAGTTACAACAATGAAACTAAAATGCTCTAATGAGAACCTAATATTACAGTTACAACAATGAAACTAAAAATGCTCTAATGAGAACCTAATATTACAGTTACAACAATGAAACTAAAATGCTCTAATGAGAACCTAATATTACAGTTACAACAATGAGAACTAAAAATGCTCTAATGAGAACCTAATATTACAGTTACAACAATGAAACTAAAAATGCTCTAATGAGAACCTAATATTACAGTTACAACAATGAAACTAAAATGCTCTAATGAGAACCTAATATTACAGTTACAACAATGAAACTAAAAATGCTCTAATGAGAATCTAATATTACAGTTACAACAATGAAACTAAAATGCTCTAATGAGAACCTAATATTACAGTTACAACAATGAAACTAAAATGCTCTAATGAGAACCTAATATTACAGTTACAACAATGAAACTAAAATGCTCTAATGAGAACCTAATATTACAGTTACAACAATGAAACTAAAATGCTCTAATGAGAACCTAATATTACAGTTACAACAATGAAACTAAAATGCTCTAATGAGAACCTAATATTACAGTTACAACAATGAAACTAAAAATGCTCTAATGAGAATCTAATATTACAGTTACAACAATGAAACTAAAATGCTCTAATGAGAACCTAATATTACAGTTACAACAATGAAACTAAAATGCTCTAATGAGAACCTAATATTACAGTTACAACAATGAAACTAAAAATGCTCTAATGAGAACCTAATATTACAGTTACAACAATGAAACTAAAAAATGCTCTAATGAGAATGCTCTAATACCTAATATATTACAGTTACAACAATGAAACTAAAATGCTCTAATGAGAATCTAATATTACAGTTACAACAATGAAACTAAAATGCTCTAATGAGAATCTAATATTACAGTTACAACAATGAAACTAAAAATGCTCTAATGAGAACCTAACATTACAGTTACAACAATGGAACTAAAAATGCTCTAATGAGAACCTAATATTACAGTTACAACAATGAAACTAAAATGCTCTAATGAGAACCTAATATTACAGTTACAACAATGAAACTAAAAATGCTCTAATGAGAACCTAATATTACAGTTACAACAATGAAACTAAAGATACTCTAATGAGAATCTAATATTACAGTTACAACAATGAAACTAAAATGCTCTAATGAGAACCTAATATTACAGTTACAACAATGAAACTAAAAATGCTCTAATGAGAACCTAACATTATAGTTACAACAATGAAAATAAAAATGCTCTAATGAGAACCTACTATTACAGTTACAACAATGAAACTAAAAATGCTCTAATGAGAATCTAATATTACAGTTACAACAATGAAACTAAAAATGCTCTAATGAGAATCTAATATTACAGTTACAACAATGAAACTAAAATGCTCTAATGAGAACCTAATATTACAGTTACAACAATGAAACTAGAAATGCTCTAATGAGAACCTAACATTACAGTTACAGTGATGAAATAGTATCCTCACTGAAATCAAATGTGAGAGATGCGATACTGAAACAGTTTTTACTGAATCAAATTATAACAGTTACAATATTGAAACAATGTTTTAACTGAAATGGTATTACAGTGTGGGAACAGAATTAAAGTAAGTCTTTACGTAACATGTTTGTTAAACTCACTTAAAGTAATGTTCACTGGGTAACCATTTGTTTGAAGAATTCGTCAAGTTGTCTCTTTTGGTGGTGTAGTTCTTGTAGTCATCACAGCCGTACTGAAATAGTGTACATTTTACTGAACAACCTAGGAAAAAAGGTCATTTATTGGAATAGAAAATATTAAATATATTATTTATTAAAATAGAAAATATTTAACTATCTATTTAAAGATAAAATATTAAATAAATTGTTTATTTAAATAGGAAATATTAAATAAATTATTTAATGACGTAGAAAATGTTAAAATAAGACAATGGTTGTGCATTAATAACAACTTTAGAAATATATGTAAACATGATGAATGAGAGGCTCATGGAAATCAATTTACTTTTAAATATCTCTTCCATGAATACTGAAACTTTGATAAAGACTGCCGAGAGTGTAACGGGTAGTATTAATGATGTGTGGTTGTAGTTAGGTGAGATGTAACACGTAGTAATACTAGTAATCCATGGTTATAGTGATGTGAGAGTGTAACACGAAGTAATACTAGTAATGCATGGTGATGTGACAGTGTAACACGTAGTAATACTAGTAATGCATGGTTGTGTGTGAGTGTGTAACACGTAGTAATACTAGTAATCCATGGTTGTAGTGATGTGACAGTGTAACACGTAGTAATACTAGTAATCCATGGTTGTAGTGATGTGAGAGTGTAACACGTAGTAATACTAGTAATCCATGGTTGTAGTGATGTGAGAGTGTAACACGTAGTAATACTAGTAATCCATGGTTGTAGTGATGTGAGAGTGTAACACGTAGTAATACTAGTAATCCATGGTTGTAGTGATGTGAGAGTGTAACACGTAGTAATACTAGTAATCCATGGTTGTAGTGATGTGAGAGTGTAACACGTAGTAATACTAGTAATCCATGGTTGTAGTGATGTGACAGTGTAACACGTAGTAATACTAGTAATCCATGGTTGTAGTGATGTGAGAGTGTAACACGTAGTAATACTAGTAATCCATGGTTGTAGTGATGTGACAGTGTAACACGTAGTAATACTAGTAATCCATGGTTGTAGTGATGTGAGAGTGTAACACGTAGTAATACTAGTAATCCATGGTTGTAGTGATGTGACAGTGTAACACGTAGTAATACTAGTAATCCATGGTTGTAGTGATGTGACAGTGTAACACGTAGTAATACTAGTAATCCATGGTTGTAGTGATGTGACAGTGTAACACGTAGTAATACTAGTAATCCATGGTTGTAGTGATGTGAGAGTGTAACACGTAGTAATACTAGTAATCCATGGTTGTAGTGATGTGACAGTGTAACAGGTAGTAATACTAGTAATCCATGGTTCTAGTGATGTGACAGTGTAACAGTAGTATTACTAATTCATGGTTCTAGTGAGATGACAGTGTAACAGGTAGTATTACTAATTCATGGTTCTAGTGAGATGACAGTGTAACAGGTAGTATTACTAATTCATGGTTCTAGTGAGATGACAGTGTAACAGGTAGTACTACTAATTCATGGTTCTAGTGAGATGACAGTGTAACAGGTAGTATTACTAATTCATGGTTCTAGTGAGATGACAGTGTAACAGGTAGTATTACTAATTCATGGTTCTAGTGAGGTGACAGTGTAACAGGTAGTACTACTAATTCATGGTTCTAGTGAGGTGACAGTGTAACAGGTAGTACTACTAATTCATGGTTCTAGTGAGGTGACAGTGTAACAGGTAGTACTACTAATTCATGGTTCTAGTGAGGTGACAGTGTAACAGCTGGGCCTATCTAATTCATGGTTCTAGTGAGGTGACAGTGTAACAGTAGTACTACTAATTCATGGTTCTAGTAACAGTGTAACATGGTTGTAGTGATGTGAGAGTGTAACACGTAGTAATACTAGTAATCCATGGTTGTAGTGATGTGACAGTGTAACACGTAGTAATACTAGTAATCCATGGTTGTAGTGATGTGACAGTGTAACACGTAGTAATACTAGTAATCCATGGTTGTAGTGATGTGACAGTGTAACACGTAGTAATACTAGTAATCCATGGTTTAGTGAGTGACAGTGTGTAGTAGTACTAATTCATGGTTCTAGTAGTGACAGTGTAACTAGTAATCCATGGTTCTAGTGAGATGACAGTGACAGTGTAACAGTGTAACAGGTAGTATTACTAATTCATGGTTCTAGTGAGATGACAGTGTAACAGGTAGTATTACTAATTCATGGTTCTAGTGAGATGACAGTGTAACAGGTAGTATTACTAATTCATGGTTCTAGTGAGATGACAGTGTAACAGGTAGTATTACTAATTCATGGTTCTAGTGAGATGACAGTGTAACAGGTAGTATTACTAATTCATGGTTCTAGTGAGGTGACAGTGTAACAGGTAGTACTACTAATTCATGGTTCTAGTGAGGTGACAGTGTAACAGGTAGTACTACTAATTCATGGTTCTAGTGAGGTGACAGTGTAACAGGTAGTACTACTAATTCATGGTTCTAGTGAGGTGACAGTGTAACAGCTGGGCCTATCTAATTCATGGTTCTAGTGAGGTGACAGTGTAACAGGTAGTAATACTAGTAATCCAAGGTTGTAGTGATGTGAGAGTGTAACACGTAGTAATACTAGTAATCCATGGTTGTAGTGATGTGACAGTGTAACACGTAGTAATACTAGTAATCCATGGTTGTAGTGATGTGACAGTGTAACACGTAGTAATACTAGTAATCCATGGTTGTAGTGATGACAGTGACAGTGTAACATGGTAGTAGTGACAGTGTACTATTACTAATCCATGGTTCTAGTGAGATGACAGTGTAACAGGTAGTATTACTAATTCATGGTTCTAGTGAGATGACAGTGTAACAGGTAGTATTACTAATTCATGGTTCTAGTGAGATGACAGTGTAACAGGTAGTATTACTAATTCATGGTTCTAGTGAGATGACAGTGTAACAGGTAGTATTACTAATTCATGGTTCTAGTGAGATGACAGTGTAACAGGTAGTATTACTAATTCATGGTTCTAGTGAGATGACAGTGTAACAGGTAGTATTACTAATTCATGGTTCTAGTGAGGTGACAGTGTAACAGGTAGTATTACTAATTCATGGTTCTAGTGAGGTGACAGTGTAACAGGTAGTACTACTAATTCATGGTTCTAGTGAGGTGACAGTGTAACAGGTAGTACTACTAATTCATGGTTCTAGTGAGGTGACAGTGTAACAGGTAGTACTACTAATTCATGGTTCTAGTGAGGTGACAGTGTAACAGGTAGGCCTATCTAATTCATGGTTCTAGTGAGGTGACAGTGTAACAGGTAGTACTACTAATTCATGGTTCTAGTGAGGTGACAGTGTAACAGGTAGTACTACTAATTCATGGTTCTAGTGAGTGACAGTGTAACAGGTAGTATTACTAATTCATGGTTCTAGTGAGGTGACAGTGTAACAGGTAGTATTACTAATTCATGGTTCTAGTGAGGTGACAGTGTAACAGGTAGTATTACTAATTCATGGTTCTAGTAATGACAGTGTAACAGGTAGTTACTAATTCATGGTTCTAGTGAGGTGACAGTGTAACAGGTAGTATTACTAATTCATGGTTCTAGTGAGTGACAGTGTAACAGGTAGTATTACTAATTCATGGTTCTAGTGAGTGACAGTGTAACAGTGTATTCACAGGTAGTATTACTAATTCATGGTTCTAGTGAGGTGACAGTGTAACAGGTCATGGACAGTGTAACAGGTAGTAATACTAGTTCATGGACTAGTGATGTGACAGTGTAGGTAGTATTACTAATTCATGGTTCTAGTGAGATGACAGTGTAACAGGTAGTATTACTAATTCATGGTTCTAGTGAGATGACAGTGTAACAGGTAGTATTACTAATTCATGGTTCTAGTGAGATGACAGTGTAACAGGTAGTACTACTAATTCATGGTTCTAGTGAGATGACAGTGTAACAGGTAGTATTACTAATTCATGGTTCTAGTGACAGTGTAACAGGTAGTACTACTAATTCATTGACAGTGTAACAGGTAGTATTACTAATTCATGGTTCTAGTGAGATGACAGTGTAACAGGTAGTATTACTAATTCATGGTTCTAGTGAGATGACAGTGTAACAGGTAGTATTACTAATTCATGGTTCTAGTGAGGTGACAGTGTAACAGGTAGTATTACTAATTCATGGTTCTAGTGAGGTGACAGTGTAACAGGTAGTATTACTAATTCATGGTTCTAGTGAGTGTGACAGTGTAACAGGTAGTATTACTAATTCATGGTTCTAGTGACAGTGTAACAGGTAGTATTACTAATTCATGGTTCTAGTGAGATGACAGTGTAACAGGTAGTATTACTAATTCATGGTTCTAGTGAGGATGACAGTGTAACAGGTAGGTATTACTAATTCATGGTTCTAGTGAGGTGACAGTGTAACAGGTAGTATTACTAATTCATGGTTCTAGTGAGGTGACAGTGTAACAGGTAGTATTACTAATTCATGGTTCTAGTGAGGTGACAGTGACAGTGAGGTGATTCATGGTTCTAGTGAGTGACAGTGTAACAGGTAGTATTACTAATTCATGGTTCTAGTGAGGTGACAGTGTAACAGGTAGTATTACTAATTCATGGTTCTAGTGAGGTGACAGTGTAACAGGTAGTATACTACTAATTCATGGTTCTAGTGAGGTGACAGTGTAACAGGTAGTATTACTAATTCATGGTTCTAGTGAGGTGACAGTGTAACAGGTAGTACTACTAATTCATGGTTCTAGTGAGGTGACAGTGTAACAGGTAGTATTACTAATTCATGGTTCTAGTGAGGTGACAGTGTAACAGGTAGTATTACTAATTCATGGTTCTAGTGAGGTGACAGTGTAACAGGTAGTATTACTAATTCATGGTTCTAGTGAGGTGACAGTGTAACAGGTAGTAGGTAGTACTAATTCATGGTTCTAGTGAGGTGACAGTGTAACAGGTAGTACTACTAATTCATGGTTCTAGTGAGGTGACAGTGTAACAGGTAGTACTACTAATTCATGGTTCTAGTGAGGTGACAGTGTAACAGGTAGTACTACTAATTCATGGTTCTAGTGAGGTGACAGTGTAACACAGGTAGTACAGTGTACTAATTCATGGTTCTAGTGAGGTGACAGTGTAACAGGTAGGCCTATCTAATTCATGGTTCTAGTATAATACTAATTCATGGTTCTAGTGAGGTGACAGTGTAACAGGTAGTACTACTAATTCATGGTTCTAGTGAGGTGACAGTGTAACACGTAGTAATACTAGTAATCCATGGTTGTAGTGATGTGACAGTGTAACAAGTAGTACTACTAATTCATGGTTCTAGTGAGGTGACAGTGTAACAGGTAGTACTACTAATTCATGGTTCTAGTGAGGTGACAGTGTAACAGGTAGTACTACTAATTCATGGTTCTAGTGAGGTGACAGTGTAACAGGTAGTATTACTAATTCATGGTTCTAGAGAGGTGACAGTGTAACAGGTAGTATTACTAATTCATGGTTCTAGTGAGGTGACAGTGTAACAGGTAGTATTACTAATTCATGGTTCTAGTGAGGTGACAGTGTAACAGGTAGTATTACTAATTCATGGTTCTAGTGAGGTGACAGTGTAACAGGTAGTACTACTAATTCATGGTTCTAGTGAGGTGACAGTGTAACAGGTAGTACTACTAATTCATGGTTCTAGTGAGGTGACAGTGTAACAGGTAGTACTACTAATTCATGGTTCTAGTGAGGTGACAGTGTAACAGCTGGGCCTATCTAATTCATGGTTCTAGTGAGGTGACAGTGTAACAGCTGGGCCTATCTAATTCATGGTTCTAGTGAGGTGACAGTGTAACAGCTGGGCCTATCTAATTCATGGTTCTAGTGAGGTGACAGTGTAACAGCTGGGCCTATCTAATTCATGGTTCTAGTGAGGTGACAGTGTAACAGGTAGTAATACTAGTAATCCAAGGTTGTAGTGATGTGAGAGTGTAACACGTAGTAATACTAGTAATCCATGGTTGTAGTGATGTGACAGTGTAACACGTAGTAATACTAGTAATCCATGGTTCTAGTGATGTGACAGTGTAACAGGTAGTATTACTAATTCATGGTTCTAGTGAGATGACAGTGTAACAGGTAGTATTACTAATTCATGGTTCTAGTGAGATGACAGTGTAACAGGTAGTATTACTAATTCATGGTTCAGGTGACAGTGTAACAGGTAGTATTACTAATTCATGGTTCTAGTGAGATGACAGTGTAACAGGTAGTATTACTAATTCATGGTTCTAGTGAGATGACAGTGTAACAGGTAGTATTACTAATTCATGGTTCTAGTGAGATGACAGTGTAACAGGTAGTATTACTAATTCATGGTTCTAGTGAGATGACAGTGTAACAGGTAGTATTACTAATTCATGGTTCTAGTGAGGTGACAGTGTAACAGGTAGTACTACTAATTCATGGTTCTAGTGAGATGACAGTGTAACAGGTAGTACTACTAATTCATGGTTCTAGTGAGATGACAGTGTAACAGGTAGTACTACTAATTCATGGTTCTAGTGAGATGACAGTGTAACAGGTAGTATTACTAATTCATGGTTCTAGTGAGGTGACAGTGTAACAGGTAGTATTACTAATTCATGGTTCTAGTGAGGTGACAGTGTAACAGGTAGTATTACTAATTCATGGTTCTAGTGAGGTGACAGTGTAACAGGTAGTATTACTAATTCATGGTTCTAGTGAGGTGACAGTGTAACAGGTAGTGACAGTGTAACTACTAATTCATGGTTCTAGTGAGGTGACAGTGTAACAGGTGTACTACTACTAATTCATGGTTCTAGTGAGGTGACAGTGTAACAGGTAGTACTACTAATTCATGGTTCTAGTGAGGTGACAGTGTAACAGGTAGTACTACTAATTCATGGTTCTAGTGAGGTGACAGTGTAACAGCTAGGCCTATCTAATTCATGGTTCTAGTGAGGTGACAGTGTAACAGTACTAATTCATGGTTCTAGTGAGGTGACAGTGTAACAGGTAGTATACTACTAATGAGGTGACATGGTTCTACTAATTCATGGTTCTAGTGAGGTGACAGTGTAACAGGTAACATGGTTCATGGTTCTAGTGAGGTGACAGTGTAACAGGTAGGCCTACTAATTCATGGTTCTAGTGAGGTGACAGTGTAACAGGTAGTACAGTGTACTACTAGTTCATGGTTCTAGTGATGTGACAGTGTAACAGGTAGTAATTCATGGTTCTAGTAACATGGTTCATGGTTCTAGTGAGGTGTGTAACAGGTAATTCATGGTTCTAGTGAGGTGACAGTGTAACAGGTAGTAATACTACTAATGACATGGTTCTAATTCATGGTTAGTGAGGTGACAGTGTAACAGGTAGTACTACTAATTCATGGTTCTAGTGAGGTGACAGTGTAACAGGTAGTACTACTAATTCATGGTTCTAGTGAGGTGACAGTGTAACAGGTAGTACTACTAATTCATGGTTCTAGTGAGGTGACAGTGTAACAGGTAGTATTACTAATTCATGGTTCTAGTGAGGTGACAGTGTAACAGGTAGTATTACTAATTCATGGTTCTAGTGAGGTGACAGTGTAACAGGTAGTATTACTAATTCATGGTTCTAGTGAGGTGACAGTGTAACAGGTAGTATTACTAATTCATGGTTCTAGTGAGGTGACAGTGTAACAGGTAGTATTACTAATTCATGGTTCTAGTGAGGTGACAGTGTAACAGGTAGTACTACTAATTCATGGTTCTAGTGAGGTGACAGTGTAACAGGTAGTACTACTAATTCATGGTTCTAGTGAGGTGACAGTGTAACAGGTAGTACTACTAATTCATGGTTCTAGTGAGGTGACAGTGTAACAGCTGGGCCTATCTAATTCATGGTTCTAGTGAGGTGACAGTGTAACAGCTGGGCCTATCTAATTCATGGTTCTAGTGAGGTGACAGTGTAACAGCTGGGCCTATCTAATTCATGGTTCTAGTGAGGTGACAGTGTAACAGGTAGTAATACTAGTAATCCAAGGTTGTAGTGATGTGAGAGTGTAACACGTAGTAATACTAGTAATCCATGGTTGTAGTGATGTGACAGTGTAACACGTAGTAATACTAGTAATCCATGGTTGTAGTGATGTGACAGTGTAACAAGTAGTATTACTAATTCATGGTTCTAGTGAGATGACAGTGTAACAGGTAGTATTACTAATTCATGGTTCTAGTGAGATGACAGTGTGAGTAGTACTAATTCATGGTTCTAGTGAGATGACAGTGTAACAGGTAGTATTACTAATTCATGGTTCTAGTGAGATGACAGTGTAACAGGTAGTATTACTAATTCATGGTTCTAGTGAGATGACAGTGTAACAGGTAGTATTACTAATTCATGGTTCTAGTGAGGTGACAGTGTAACAGTGTAACAGGTAGTATTACTAATTCATGGTTCTAGTGAGATGACAGTGTAACAGGTAGTACTACTAATTCATGGTTCTAGTGAGATGACAGTGTAACAGGTAGTACTACTAATTCATGGTTCTAGTGAGATGACAGTGTAACAGGTAGTACTACTAATTCATGGTTCTAGTGAGATGACAGTGTAACAGGTAGTATTACTAATTCATGGTTCTAGTGAGGTGACAGTGTAACAGGTAGTATTACTAATTCATGGTTCTAGTGAGGTGACAGTGTAACAGGTAGTATTACTAATTCATGGTTCTAGTGAGGTGACAGTGTAACAGGTAGTATTACTAATTCATGGTTCTAGTGAGGTGACAGTGTAACAGGTAGTATTACTAATTCATGGTTCTAGTGAGGTGACAGTGTAACAGGTAGTACTACTAATTCATGGTTCTAGTGAGGTGACAGTGTAACAGGTAGTACTACTAATTCATGGTTCTAGTGAGGTGACAGTGTAACAGGTAGTACTACTAATTCATGGTTCTAGTGAGGTGACAGTGTAACAGCTGGGCCTATCTAATTCATGGTTCTAGTGAGGTGACAGTGTAACAGCTGGGCCTATCTAATTCATGGTTCTAGTGAGGTGACAGTGTAACAGCTGGGCCTATCTAATTCATGGTTCTAGTGAGGTGACAGTGTAACAGGTAGTACTACTAATTCATGGTTCTAGTGAGGTGACAGTGTAACACGTAGTAATACTAGTAATCCATGGTTGTAGTGATGTGACAGTGTAACACGTAGTAATACTAGTAATCCATGGTTGTAGTGATGTGACAGTGTAACAAGTAGTACTACTAATTCATGGTTCTAGTGAGGTGACAGTGTAACAGGTAGTATTACTAATTCATGGTTCTAGTGAGGTGACAGTGTAACAGGTAGTATTACTAATTCATGGTTCTAGTGAGATGACAGTGTAACAGGTAGTATTACTAATTCATGGTTCTAGTGAGATGACAGTGTAACAGGTAGTATTACTAATTCATGGTTCTAGTGAGATGACAGTGTAACAGGTAGTATTACTAATTCATGGTTCTAGTGAGTGACAGTGTAACAGGTAGTATTACTAATTCATGGTTCTAGTGAGACAGTGACAGTGTAACAGGTAGTATTACTAATTCATGGTTCTAGTGAGGTGACAGTGTAACAGGTAGTACTACTAATTCATGGTTCTAGTGAGGTGACAGTGTAACAGGTAGTACTACTAATTCATGGTTCTAGTGAGGTGACAGTGTAACAGGTAGTATTACTAATTCATGGTTCTAGTGAGGTGACAGTGTAACAGGTAGTACTACTAATTCATGGTTCTAGTGAGGTGACAGTGTAACAGGTAGTATTACTAATTCATGGTTCTAGTGAGGTGACAGTGTAACAGGTAGTATTACTAATTCATGGTTAGTAGTGACAGTGACAGTGTAACAGGTAGTAGTACTAATTCATGGTTCTAGTGAGGTGACAGTGTAACAGGTAGTATACTACTAATTCATGGTTCTAGTGAGGTGACAGTGTAACAGGTAGTATTACTAATTCATGGTTCTAGTGAGTGACAGTGTAACAGGTAGTATTACTAATTCATGGTTCTAGTGAGATGACAGTGTAACAGGTAGTATTACTAATTCATGGTTCTAGTGAGGTGACAGTGTAACAGGTAGTATTACTAATTCATGGTTCTAGTGAGGTGACAGTGTAACAGGTAGTATTACTAATTCATGGTTCTAGTGAGGTGACAGTGTAACAGGTAGTATTACTAATTCATGGTTCTAGTGAGGTGACAGTGTAACAGGTAGTACTACTAATTCATGGTTCTAGTGAGGTGACAGTGTAACAGGTAGTACTACTAATTCATGGTTCTAGTGAGGTGACAGTGTAACAGGTAGTACTACTAATTCATGGTTCTAGTGAGGTGACAGTGTAACAGGTAGGCCTATCTAATTCATGGTTCTAGTGAGGTGACAGTGTAACAGGTGGGTATCTAATTCATCCATGGTTCTAGTGAGGTGACAGTGTAACAGGTGGGCCTACTAATTCATGGTTCTAGTGAGGTGACAGTGTAACAGGTAGTAATACTAGTAATCCAAGGTTCTAGTGATGTGACAGTGTAACAGTAGTAATACTAGTAATCCATGGTTGTAGTGATGTGACAGTGTAACAAGTAGTACTACTAATTCATGGTTCTAGTGAGGTGACAGTGTAACAGGTAGTACTACTAATTCATGGTTCTAGTGAGGTGACAGTGTAACAGGTAGTACTACTAATTCATGGTTCTAGTGAGATGACAGTGTAACAGGTAGTATTACTAATTCATGGTTCTAGTGAGGTGACAGTGTAACAGGTAGTATTACTAATTCATGGTTCTAGTGAGGTGACAGTGTAACAGGTAGTATTACTAATTCATGGTTCTAGTGAGTGTGACAGTGTAACAGGTAGTATTACTAATTCATGGTTCTAGTGAGGTGACAGTGTAACAGGTAGTATTACTAATTCATGGTTCTAGTGAGGTGACAGTGTAACAGGTAGTACTACTAATTCATGGTTCTAGTGAGGTGACAGTGTAACAGGTAGTACTACTAATTCATGGTTCTAGTGAGGTGACAGTGTAACAGGTAGTATTACTAATTCATGGTTCTAGTGAGGTGACAGTGTAACAGGTAGGCCTACTAATTCATGGTTCTAGTGAGGTGACAGTGTAACAGGTGGTACTACTAATTCATGGTTCTAGTGAGGTGACAGTGTAACAGGTAGGCCTATCTAATTCATGGTTCTAGTGAGGTGACAGTGTAACAGGGCCTATACTAATTCATGGTTCTAGTGAGGTGACAGTGTAACAGGTAGTAATACTACTAATCCATGGTTCTAGTGATGTGACAGTGTAACAGGTAGTAATACTAGTAATCCATGGTTGTAGTGATGTGACAGTGTAACACGTAGTGAATGACACTACTAATCCATGGTTCTAGTGATGTGACAGTGTAACAGGTAGTATTACTAATTCATGGTTCTAGTGATGGTGACAGTGTAACAGGTAGTATTACTAATTCATGGTTCTAGTGAGATGACAGTGTAACAGGTAGTATTACTAATTCATGGTTCTAGTGAGATGACAGTGTAACAGGTAGTATTACTAATTCATGGTTCTAGTGAGTGACAGTGTAACAGGTAGTATTACTAATTCATGGTTCTAGTGAGATGACAGTGTAACAGGTAGTATTACTAATTCATGGTTCTAGTGAGGTGACAGTGTAACAGGTAGTATTACTAATTCATGGTTCTAGTGAGATGACAGTGTAACAGGTAGTATTACTAATTCATGGTTCTAGTGAGATGACAGTGTAACAGGTAGTACTACTAATTCATGGTTCTAGTGAGATGACAGTGTAACAGGTAGTACTACTAATTCATGGTTCTAGTGAGATGACAGTGTAACAGGTAGTACTACTAATTCATGGTTCTAGTGAGATGACAGTGACAGTGTAACAGTGGTAGTACAGGTAGTAATACTAATTCATGGTTCTAGTGAGGTGACAGTGTAACAGGTAGTATTACTAATTCATGGTTCTAGTGAGGTGACAGTGTAACAGGTAGTATTACTAATTCATGGTTCTAGTGAGGTGACAGTGTAACAGGTAGTATTACTAATTCATGGTTCTAGTGAGGTGACAGTGTAACAGGGTATGGTTAGTGAGGTGACTAACAGGTAGTACTACTAATGGTTCTAGTGAGGTGACAGTGTAACAGGTAGTATTACTAATTCATGGTTCTAGTGAGGTGACAGTGTAACAGGTAGTACTATACTAATTCATGGTTCTAGTGAGGTGACAGTGTAACAGGTAGTACTACTAATTCATGGTTCTAGTGTGACAGTGTAACAGGTAGTATTACTAATTCATGGTTCTAGTGAGGTGACAGTGTAACAGGTAGTACTACTAATTCATGGTTCTAGTGAGTGACAGTGTAACAGGTAGTACTAATTCATGGTTCTAGTGAGGTGACAGTGTAACAGGTAGTACTACTAATTCATGGTTCTAGTGAGGTGACAGTGTAACAGGTAGTAGTGTAACTACTAATTCATGGTTCTAGTGAGGTGACAGTGTAACAGGTAGTACTACTAATTCATGGTTCTAGTGAGGTGACAGTGTAACAGGTAGTACTACTAATTCATGGTTCTAGTGAGACAGTGACAGTGTAACAGGTAGTACTACTAATTCATGGTTCTAGTGAGTGTGACAGTGTAACAGGTAGTATTACTAATTCATGGTTCTAGTGAGGTGACAGTGTAACAGGTAGTACTACTAATTCATGGTTCTAGTGAGGTGACAGTGTAACAGGTAGTACTACTAATTCATGGTTCTAGTGAGGTGACAGTGTAACAGGTAGTATTACTAATTCATGGTTCTAGTGAGGTGACAGTGTAACAGGTAGTATTACTAATTCATGGTTCTAGTGAGGTGACAGTGTAACAGGTAGTACTACTAATTCATGGTTCTAGTGAGGTGACAGTGTAACAGGTAGTACTACTAATTCATGGTTCTAGTGAGGTGACAGTGTAACAGTGTACTACTAATTCATGGTTCTAGTGAGGTGACAGTGTAACAGTGTACTACTATTCATGGTTCTAGGTGACAGTGTACTACTAATTCATGGTTCTAGTGAGGTGACAGTGTAACAGGCCTATCTAAAGTGTAACAGGTAGTATTACTAATTCATGGTTCTAGTGAGGTGACAGTGTAACAGGTAGTACTACTAATTCATGGTTCTAGTGAGGTGTGACAGTGTAACAGGTAACATGGTTCTAGTGAGGTGACAGTAGTAGTGTAACTACTAATTCATGGTTCTAGTGAGGTGACAGTGTAACAGGTAGTACTACTAATTCATGGTTCTAGTGAGGTGACAGTGTAACAGGTAGTACTACTAATTCATGGTTCTAGTGAGGTGACAGTGTAACAGGTAGTATTACTAATTCATGGTTCTAGTGAGGTGACAGTGTAACAGGTAGTATTACTAATTCATGGTTCTAGAGGTGACAGTGTAACAGGTAGTATTACTAATTCATGGTTCTAGTGAGGTGACAGTGTAACAGGTAGTATTACTAATTCATGGTTCTAGTGAGGTGACAGTGTAACAGGTAGTATTACTAATTCATGGTTCTAGTGAGGTGACAGTGTAACAGGTAGTATTACTAATTCATGGTTCTAGTGAGGTGACAGTGTAACAGGTAGTACTACTAATTCATGGTTCTAGTGAGGTGACAGTGTAACAGGTAGTACTACTAATTCATGGTTCTAGTGAGGTGACAGTGTAACAGGTAGTACTACTAATTCATGGTTCTAGTGAGACAGTGACAGTGTAACAGTGTAACAGGTAGTACTACTAATTCATGGTTCTAGTGAGGTGACAGTGTAACAGGTAGTACTACTAATTCATGGTTCTAGTGAGGTGACAGTGTAACAGGTAGTACTACTAATTCATGGTTCTAGTGAGGTGACAGTGTAACAGGTAGTACTACTAATTCATGGTTCTAGTGAGGTGTAACAGTGTAACATGGTTCTAGTGAGGTGACAGTGTAACAGTGTAGGTATACTACTAATTCATGGTTCTAGTGAGGTGACAGTGTAACAGGTAGTACTACTAATTCATGGTTCTAGTGAGGTGACAGTGTAACAGGTAGTACTACTAATTCATGGTTCTAGTGAGGTGACAGTGTAACAGGTAGTAATTACTAGGTAGTTACTAATTCATGGTTCTAGTGAGAGTGACAGTGTAACAGGTAGTATTACTAATTCATGGTTCTAGTGAGATGACAGTGTAACAGGTAGTATTACTAATTCATGGTTCTAGTGAGATGACAGTGTAACAGGTAGTATTACTAATTCATGGTTCTAGTGAGATGACAGTGTAACAGGTAGTATTACTAATTCATGGTTCTAGTGAGATGACAGTGTAACAGGTAGTATTACTAATTCATGGTTCTAGTGAGATGACAGTGTAACAGGTAGTATTACTAATTCATGGTTCTAGTGAGATGACAGTGTAACAGGTAGTATTACTAATTCATGGTTCTAGTGAGATGACAGTGACAGTGTAACAGGTAGTATTACTAATTCATGGTTCTAGTGAGTGACAGTGTAACAGGTAGTATTACTAATTCATGGTTCTAGTGAGGTGACAGTGTAACAGGTAGTACTACTAATTCATGGTTCTAGTGAGGTGACAGTGTAACAGGTAGTATAGTACTACTAATTCATGGTTCTAGTGAGGTGACAGTGTAACAGGTAGTACTACTAATTCATGGTTCTAGTGAGTGACAGTGTAACAGGTAGTATTACTAATTCATGGTTCTAGTGAGGTGACAGTGTAACAGGTAGTATTACTAATTCATGGTTCTAGTGAGGTGACAGTGTAACAGGTAGTATTACTAATTCATGGTTCTAGTGGTGACAGTGTAACAGTAGTATTACTAATTCATGGTTCTAGTAATACTAATTCATGGTTCTAGTGAGGTGACAGTGTAACAGGTAGTACTACTAATTCATGGTTCTAGTGAGGTGACAGTGTAACAGGTAGTACTACTAATTCATGGTTCTAGTGAGGTGACAGTGTAACAGGTAGTACTACTAATTCATGGTTCTAGTGAGGTGACAGTGTAACAGGTAGTACTACTAATTCATGGTTCTAGTGAGGTGACAGTGTAACAGGTAGTACTACTAATTCATGGTTCTAGTGAGGTGACAGTGTAACAGGTAGTATTACTAATTCATGGTTCTAGTGAGGTGACAGTGTAACAGGTAGTACTACTAATTCATGGTTTAGTGAGTGACAGTGACAGTGTAACATGGGTAGTGAGGTGACAGTGTAACAGGTGTACTACTACTAATCTAATCCATGGTTCTAGTGATGTGACAGTGTAACAGTAGTAATACTACTAATTCATGGTTCTAGTGAGGTGACAGTGTAACAGGTAGTATTACTAATTCATGGTTCTAGTGAGTGACAGTGTAACAGGTAGTATTACTAATTCATGGTTCTAGTGAGATGACAGTGTAACAGGTAGTATTACTAATTCATGGTTCTAGTGAGATGACAGTGTAACAGGTAGTATTACTAATTCATGGTTCTAGTGAGATGACAGTGTAACAGGTAGTATTACTAATTCATGGTTCTAGTGAGTAACATGACATGGTAGTGAGATGACAGTGTAGGTAGTTACTAATTCATGGTTCTAGTGAGATGACAGTGTAACAGGTAGTATTACTAATTCATGGTTCTAGTGAGGTGACAGTGTAACAGGTAGTATTACTAATTCATGGTTCTAGTGAGGTGACAGTGTAACAGTGTAACAGGTAGTACTACTAATTCATGGTTCTAGTGAGGTGACAGTGTAACAGGTAGTACTACTAATTCATGGTTCTAGTGAGGTGACAGTGTAACAGGTAGTACTACTAATTCATGGTTCTAGTGAGGTGACAGTGTAACAGCTGGGCCTATCTAATTCATGGTTCTAGTGAGGTGACAGTGTAACAGGTAGTATTACTAATTCATGGTTCTAGTGAGGTGACAGTGTAACAGGTAGTAATACTACTAATTCATGGTAGTAGGTGACAGTGTAACACTAATTCATGGTTCTAGTGTGACAGTGAGGTAGTATTACTGACAGTGTAACAGGTAGTACTACTAATTCATGGTTCTAGTGAGTGACAGTGTAACAGGTAGTATTACTAATTCATGGTTCTAGTGAGGTGACAGTGTAACAGGTAGTACTACTAATTCATGGTTCTAGTGAGGTGACAGTGTAACAGGTAGTATTACTAATTCATGGTTCTAGTGAGGTGACAGTGTAACAGGTAGTATTACTAATTCATGGTTCTAGTGAGGTGTATTACTAATTCATGGTTCTAGTGAGATGACAGTGTAACAGGTAGTACTACTAATTCATGGTTCTAGTTGACAGTGTAACAGGTAGTATTACTAATTCATGGAGTACTACTAATTCATGGTTCTATGACAGTGTAACAGGTAGTACTACTAATTCATGGTTCTAGTGAGGTGACAGTGTAACAGGTAGTACTACTAATTCATGGTTCTAGTGAGGTGACAGTGTAACAGGTAGTATTACTAATTCATGGTTCTAGTGAGGTGACAGTGTAACAGGTAGTATTACTAATTCATGGTTCTAGTGAGGTGACAGTGTAACAGGTAGTATTACTAATTCATGGTTCTAGTGAGGTGACAGTGTAACAGGTAGTATTACTAATTCATAGTTCTAGTGAGGTGACAGTGTAACAGGTAGTATTACTAATTCATGGTTCTAGTGAGACAGTGACAGTGTAACAGGTAGTACTACTAATTCATGGTTCTAGTGAGGTGACAGTGTAACAGGTAGTACTACTAATTCATGGTTCTAGTGAGGTGACAGTGTAACAGGTAGTACTACTAATTCATGGTTCTAGTGAGGTGACAGTGTAACAGGTAGGCCTACTAATTCATGGTTCTAGTGAGGTGACAGTGTGACAGTGTAACAGTTCTAGTGAGGTGACAGTGTAACAGCTGGGCCTATCTAATTCATGGTTCTAGTGAGGTGACAGTGTAACAGGTAGTAATACTATCTAATTCATGGTTCTAGTGAGGTGACAGTGTAATGGTTGTAGTGATGTGACAGTGTAACAGGTAGTAATCCATGGTTGTAGTGATGTGACAGTGTAACAGGTAGTAATACTACTAATCCATGGTTCTAGTGATGTGACAGTGTAACAGGTAGTATACTACTAATTCATGGTTCTAGTGAGATGACAGTGTAACAGTAGTATTACTAATTCATGGTTCTAGTGAGATGACAGTGTAACAGGTAGTATTACTAATTCATGGTTCTAGTGAGATGACAGTGTAACAGGTAGTATTACTAATTCATGGTTCTAGTGAGATGACAGTGTAACAGGTAGTATTACTAATTCATGGTTCTAGTGAGATGACAGTGTAACAGGTAGTATTACTAATTCATGGTTCTAGTGAGATGACAGTGTAACAGGTAGTAATGGTTCAGTGGTGACAGTGTAACAGGTAGTGAGATGACAGTGTAACAGGTAGTATTACTAATTCATGGTTCTAGTGAGATGACAGTGTAACAGGTAGTATTCATGGTTACTAATTCATGGTTCTAGTGAGGTGACAGTGTAACAGGTAGTACTACTAATTCATGGTTCTAGTGAGTGAGTGTAACAGGTGTACTACTAATTCATGGTTCTAGTGTAACAGGTAGTATTACTAATTCATGGTTCTATGGTTCTAGTGAGGTGACAGTGTAACAGGTAGTACTACTAATTCATGGTTCTAGTGAGTGAGGTGACAGTGTAACAGGTAGTATTACTAATTCATGGTTCTAGTGAGGTGACAGTGTAACAGGTAGTATTACTAATTCATGGTTCTAGTGAGGTGACAGTGTAACAGGTAGTACTACTAATTCATGGTTCTAGTGAGGTGACAGTGTAACAGGTAGTATTACTAATTCATGGTTCTAGTGAGGTGACAGTGTAACATGGTTCTAGTGAGGTGACAGTGTAACAGGTACTACTAATTCATGGTTCTAGTGAGGTGACAGTGTAACAGGTAGTACTACTAATTCATGGTTCTAGTGAGGTGACAGTGTAACAGGTAGGCCTATACTAATTCATGGTTCTAGTGAGGTGACAGTGTAACAGGTAGTACTACTAATTCATGGTTCTAGTGAGGTGACAGTGTAACAGGTAGTATATACTAATTCATGGTTCTAGTGAGGTGACAGTGTAACAGGTAGTACTACTAATTCATGGTTCTAGTGAGGTGACAGTGTAACAGGTAGTACTACTAATTCATGGTTCTAGTGAGGTGACAGTGTAACAGTAGTGTAATTCATGGTTCTAGTGAGGTGACAGTGTAACAGGTAGTATTACTAATTCATGGTTCTAGTGAGGTGACAGTGTAACAGGTAGTACTACTAATTCATGGTTCTAGTAACAGTGTAACAGGTAGTATTACTAATTCATGGTGACTAGTGTATTACTAATTCATGGTTCTAGTGAGTGACAGTGTAACAGGTAGTATTACTAATTCATGGTTCTAGTGAGATGACAGTGTAACAGGTAGTATTACTAATTCATGGTTCTAGTGAGATGACAGTGTAACAGGTAGTATTACTAATTCATGGTTCTAGTGAGATGACAGTGTAACAGGTAGTATTACTAATTCATGGTTCTAGTGAGATGACAGTGTAACAGGTAGTATTACTAATTCATGGTTCTAGTGAGATGACAGTGTAACAGGTAGTATTACTAATTCATGGTTCTAGTGAGGTGACAGTGTAACAGGTAGTATTACTAATTCATGGTTCTAGTGAGGTGACAGTGTAACAGGTAGTATTACTAATTCATGGTTCTAGTGAGAGGTGACAGTGTAACAGGTAGTACTACTAATTCATGGTTCTAGTGAGTGACAGTGTAACAGGTAGTTACTAATTCATGGTTCTAGTGAGGTGACAGTGTAACAGGTAGTACTACTAATTCATGGTTCTAGTGAGGTGACAGTGTAACAGGTAGTATTACTAATTCATGGTTCTAGTGAGGTGACAGTGTAACAGGTAGTATTACTAATTCATGGTTCTAGTGAGGTGACAGTGTAACAGGTAGTATTACTAATTCATGGTTCTAGTGAGGTGACAGTGTAACAGGTAGTATTACTAATTCATGGTTCTAGTGAGGTGACAGTGTAACAGGTAGTATTACTAATTCATGGTTCTAGTGAGGTGACAGTGTAACAGGTAGTATTACTAATTCATGGTTCTAGTGAGGTGACAGTGTAACAGGTAGTACTACTAATTCATGGTTCTAGTGAGGTGACAGTGTAACAGGTAGTACTACTAATTCATGGTTCTAGTGAGGTGACAGTGTAACAGGTAGTACTACTAATTCATGGTTCTAGTGAGGTGACAGTGTAACAGGTAGTATAATTCATACTAATTCATGGTTCTAGTGAGGTGACACAGTGTAACAGGTACTACTAATTCATGGTTCTAGTGAGGTGACAGTGTGACAGTGTAACAGTGGTAGTAGGTAGTATACTACTAATTCATGGTTCTAGTGAGGTGACAGTGTAACAGGTAGTACTACTAATTCATGGTTCTAGTGAGGTGACAGTGTAACAGGTAGTATTACTAATTCATGGTTCTAGTGAGGTGACAGTGTAACAGGTAGTATTACTAATTCATGGTTCTAGTGAGGTGACAGTGTAACAGGTAGTATTACTAATTCATGGTTCTAGTGAGGTGACAGTGTAACAGGTAGTATTACTAATTCATGGTTCTAGTGAGGTGACAGTGTGTAGTATTACTAATTCACAGGTAGTACAGGTAGTATTACTAATTCATGGTTCTAGTGAGATGACAGTGTAACAGGTAGTATTACTAATTCATGGTTCTAGTGAGATGACAGTGTAACAGGTAGTATTACTAATTCATGGTTCTAGTGAGATGACAGTGTAACAGGTAGTATTACTAATTCATGGTTCTAGTGAGGTGACAGTGTAACAGGTAGTATTACTAATTCATGGTTCTAGTGAGGTGACAGTGTAACAGGTAGTACTACTAATTCATGGTTCTAGTGAGGTGACAGTGTAACAGGTAGTATTACTAATTCATGGTTCTAGTGAGGTGACAGTGTAACAGGTAGTATTACTAATTCATGGTTCTAGTGAGGTGACAGTGTAACAGGTAGTATTACTAATTCATGGTTCTAGTGAGGTGACAGTGTAACAGGTAGTACTACTAATTCATGGTTCTAGTGAGGTGACAGTGTAACAGGTAGTATTACTAATTCATGGTTCTAGTGAGGTGACAGTGTAACAGGTAGTATTACTAATTCATGGTTCTAGTGAGGTGACAGTGTAACAGGTAGTACTACTAATTCATGGTTCTAGTGAGGTGACAGTGTAACAGGTAGTAACAGGTAGTTACTAATTCATGGTTCTAGTGAGGTGACAGTGTAACAGTAACAGGTAGTATAACAGGTACTAATTCATGGTTCTAGTGAGTGACAGTGTAACAGGTAGTACTACTAATTCATGGTTCTAGTGAGGTGACAGTGTAACAGGTAGTACTACTAATTCATGGTTCTAGTGAGGTGACAGTGTAACAGGTAGTATTACTAATTCATGGTTCTAGTGAGGTGACAGTGTAACAGGTAGTACTACTAATTCATGGTTCTAGTGAGGTGACAGTGTAACAGGTAGTATTACTAATTCATGGTTCTAGTGAGACAGTGACAGTGTAACAGGTAGTACTACTAATTCATGGTTCTAGTGAGATGACAGGTGTAATTCATGGTTCAGGTAGTGTAACAGGTAGTACTAATTCATGGTTCTAGTGAGGTGACAGTGTAACAGGTAGTATTACTAATTCATGGTTCTAGTGAGATGACAGTGTAACAGGTAGTACTACTAATTCATGGTTCTAGTGAGATGACAGTGTAACAGGTAGTACTACTAATTCATGGTTCTAGTGAGATGACAGTGTAACAGGTAGTATTACTAATTCATGGTTCTAGTGAGATGACAGTGTAACAGGTACTAATTCATGGTTCTAGTGAGGTGACAGTGTAACAGGTAGTATTACTAATTCATGGTTCTAGTGATGGTGACAGTGTAACAGGTGTAACAGGTAGTATTACTAATTCATGGTTCTAGTGTGACAGTGTAACAGGTAGTATTACTAATTCATGGTTCTAGTGAGGTGACAGTGTAACAGGTAGTATTACTAATTCATAGTTCTAGTGAGGTGACAGTGTAACAGGTAGTATTACTAATTCATGGTTCTAGTGAGGTGACAGTGTAACAGGTAGTACTACTAATTCATGGTTCTAGTGAGGTGACAGTGTAACAGGTAGTACTACTAATTCATGGTTCTAGTGAGGTGACAGTGTAACAGGTAGTACTACTAATTCATGGTTCTAGTGAGGTGACAGTGTAACAGGTAGTACTACTAATTCATGGTTCTAGTGAGGTGACAGTGTAACAGGTAGTACTACTAACATGGTTAACAGGTAGTACTACTAATTCATGGTTCTAGTGAGATGACAGTGTAACAGGTAGTATTACTAATTCATGGTTCTAGTGAGTGTAACAGGTGACAGTGTAACAGGTAGTAGTTACTAATTCATGGTTCTAGTGAGGTGACAGTGTAACAGGTAGTATTACTAATTCATGGTTCTAGTGAGGTGACAGTGTAACAGGTAGTATTACTAATTCATGGTTCTAGTGAGGTGACAGTGTAACAGGTAGTATTACTAATTCATGGTTCTAGTGAGGTGACAGTGTAACAGGTAGTATTACTAATTCATGGTTCTAGTGAGGTGACAGTGTAACAGGTAGTATTACTACTAATTCATGGTTCTAGTGAGGTGACAGTGTAACAGGTAGTACTACTAATTCATGGTTCTAGTGAGGTGACAGTGACAGGTGTACTACTAATTCATGGTTCTAGTGAGGTGACAGTGTAAGAGGTAGTAATACTAATTCATGGTTCTAGTGAGGTGACAGTGTAACAGCTGGGCCTATCTAATTCATGGTTCTAGTGAGGTGACAGTGTAACAGCTGGGCCTATCTAATTCATGGTTCTAGTGAGGTGACAGTGTAACAGGTAGTAATACTAGTAATCCAAGGTTGTAGTGATGTGAGAGTGTAACACATGGTTGTAGTAGTGACAGTGTACTAGTAATCCATGGTTGTAGTGATGTGACAGTGTAACAGGTAGTATTACTAATTCATGGTTCTAGTGATGTGACAGTGTAACAGGTAGTACTACTAATTCATGGTTCTAGTGAGATGACAGTGTAACAGGTAGTATTACTAATTCATGGTTCTAGTGAGATGACAGTGTAACAGGTAGTATTACTAATTCATGGTTCTAGTGAGATGACAGTGTAACAGGTAGTATTACTAATTCATGGTTCTAGTGAGATGACAGTGTAACAGGTAGTATTACTAATTCATGGTTCTAGTGAGATGACAGTGTAACAGGTAGTATTACTAATTCATGGTTCTAGTGAGATGACAGTGTAACAGGTAGTATTACTAATTCATGGTTCTAGTGAGATGACAGTGTAACAGGTAGTATTACTAATTCATGGTTCTAGTGAGATGACAGTGTAACAGGTAGTACTACTAATTCATGGTTCTAGTGAGATGACAGTGTAACAGGTAGTACTACTAATTCATGGTTCTAGTGAGGTGACAGTGTAACAGGTAGTACTACTAATTCATGGTTCTAGTGAGGTGACAGTGTAACAGGTAGTATTACTAATTCATGGTTCTAGTGAGGTGACAGTGTAACAGGTAGTATTACTAATTCATGGTTCTAGTGAGGTGACAGTGTAACAGGTAGTATTACTAATTCATGGTTCTAGTGAGGTGACAGTGTAACAGGTAGTATTACTAATTCATGGTTCTAGTGAGGTGACAGTGTAACAGGTAGTATTACTAATTCATGGTTCTAGTGAGGTGACAGTGTAACAGGTAGTACTACTAATTCATGGTTCTAGTGAGGTGACAGTGTAACAGGTAGTACTACTAATTCATGGTTCTAGTGAGGTGACAGTGTAACAGGTAGTACTACTAATTCATGGTTCTAGTGAGGTGACAGTGTAAGAGGTAGTAATACTAATTCATGGTTCTAGTGAGGTGACAGTGTAACAGCTGGGCCTATCTAATTCATGGTTCTAGTGAGGTGACAGTGTAACAGGTAGGGCCTACTAATTCATGGTTCTAGTGAGGTGACAGTGTAACAGGTAGTAATACTACTAATCCATGGTTCTAGTGATGTGACAGTGTAACACGTAGTAATACTAGTAATCCATGGTTGTAGTGATGTGACAGTGTAACACGTAGTAATACTAGTAATCCATGGTTGTAGTGATGTGACAGTGTAACAAGTAGTATTACTAATTCATGGTTCTAGTGAGATGACAGTGTAACAGGTAGTATTACTAATTCATGGTTCTAGTGAGATGACAGTGTAACAGGTAGTATTACTAATTCATGGTTCTAGTGAGATGACAGTGTAACAGGTAGTATTACTAATTCATGGTTCTAGTGAGATGACAGTGTAACAGGTAGTATTACTAATTCATGGTTCTAGTGAGATGACAGTGTAACAGGTAGTATTACTAATTCATGGTTCTAGTGAGGTGACAGTGTAACAGGTAGTACTACTAATTCATGGTTCTAGTGAGATGACAGTGTAACAGGTAGTACTACTAATTCATGGTTCTAGTGAGATGACAGTGTAACAGGTAGTACTACTAATTCATGGTTCTAGTGAGGTGACAGTGTAACAGGTAGTATTACTAATTCATGGTTCTAGTGAGGTGACAGTGTAACAGGTAGTATTACTAATTCATGGTTCTAGTGAGGTGACAGTGTAACAGGTAGTATTACTAATTCATGGTTCTAGTGAGTGACAGTGTAACAGGTAGTATTACTAATTCATGGTTCTAGTGAGGTGACAGTGTAACAGGTAGTATTACTAATTCATGGTTCTAGTGAGGTGACAGTGTAACAGGTAGTATTACTAATTCATGGTTCAGGTAGTATTACTAATTCATGGTTCTAGTGAGGTGACAGTGTAACAGTACTACTAATTCATGGTTCTAGTGAGGTGACAGTGTAACAGGTAGTATTACTAATTCATGGTTCTAGTGAGTGACAGTGTAACAGGTAGTACTACTAACATGGTAGTGACAGTGTAACAGGTAGTAATACTAATTCATGGTTCTAGTGAGGTGACAGTGTGTAATTCATGGTTCTAGGTGACAGTGTAACAGGTAGTATTACTAATTCATGGTTCTAGTGAGGTGACAGTGTAACAGG
Source organism: Tachypleus tridentatus (assembly GCF_004210375.1). Lineage (NCBI taxonomy): Eukaryota > Metazoa > Arthropoda > Merostomata > Xiphosura > Limulidae > Tachypleus > Tachypleus tridentatus. The sequence goes on along the minus strand of NC_134834.1, from coordinate 119,859,284 downwards.
TAGTATTACTAATTCATGGTTCTAGTGAGGTGACAGTGTAACAGGTAGTATTACTAATTCATGGTTCTAGTGAGGTGACAGTGTAACAGGTAGTATTACTAATTCATGGTTCTAGTGAGGTGACAGTGTAACAGGTAGTAATACTAATTCATGACAGTGTAACAGGTAGTACTAATTCATGGTTCTAGTGAGGTGACAGTGTAACAGGTAGTATTACTAATTCATGGTTCTAGTGAGTGACAGTGTATTCACAGGTAGTAACAGGTAGTATTACTAATTCATGGTTCTAGTGAGTGACAGTGTAACAAGTAGTATTACTAATTCATGGTTCTAGTGAGATGACAGTGTAACAGGTAGTACTACTAATTCATGGTTCTAGTGAGGTGACAGTGTAACAGGTAGTATTACTAATTCATGGTTCTAGTGAGATGACAGTGTAACAGGTAGTATTACTAATTCATGGTTCTAGTGAGGTGACAGTGTAACAGGTAGTATTACTAATTCATGGTTCTAGTGAGGTGACAGTGTAACAGGTAGTATTACTAATTCATAGTTCTAGTGAGGTGACAGTGTAACAGGTAGTATTACTAATTCATGGTTCTAGTGAGGTGACAGTGTAACAGGTAGTACTACTAATTCATGGTTCTAGTGAGGTGACAGTGTAACAGGTAGTATTACTAATTCATGGTTCTAGTGATTCATGAGTGAGTGACAGTGTAACAGGTAGTATTACTAATTCATGGTTCTAGTGAGGTGACAGTGTAACAGGTAGTATTACTAATTCATGGTTCTAGTGAGGTGACAGTGTAACAGGTAGTATTACTAATTCATGGTTCTAGTGAGGTGACAGTGTAACAGGTAGTATTACTAATTCATGGTTCTAGTGAGATGACAGTGTAACAGGTAGTATTACTAATTCATGGTTCTAGTGAGGTGACAGTGTAACAGGTAGTACTACTAATTCATGGTTCTAGTGAGGTGACAGTGTAACAGGTAGTACTACTAATTCATGGTTCTAGTGAGATGACAGTGTAACAGGTAGTACTACTAATTCATGGTTCTAGTGAGATGACAGTGTAACAGGTAGTATTACTAATTCATGGTTCTAGTGAGATGACAGTGTAACAGGTAGTATTACTAATTCATGGTTCTAGAGAGGTGACAGTGTAACAGGTAGTATTACTAATTCATGGTTCTAGTGAGGTGACAGTGTAACAGGTAGTATTACTAATTCATGGTTCTAGTGAGGTGACAGTGTAACAGGTAGTATTACTAATTCATGGTTCTAGTGAGATGACAGTGTAACAGGTAGTATTACTAATTCATGGTTCTAGTGAGGTGACAGTGTAACAGTGTAGTACTACTAATTCATGGTTCTAGTAGTGACAGTGTGACAGGTGTAACATGGTTCTAGTAGTGACAGTGTAACAGGTAGTATTACTAATTCATGGTTCTAGTGAGGTGACAGTGTAACAGGTATTACTAGTATTCATGGTACTAATTGACATAACAGGGTTAGTATTACTAATTCATGGTTCTAGTGAGGTGACAGTGTAACAGGTAGTATTACTAATTCATGGTTCTAGTGAGGTGACAGTGTAACAGGTAGTATTACTAATTCATGGTTCTAGTGAGGTGACAGTGTAACAGGTAGTATTACTAATTCATGGTTCTAGTGAGGTGACAGTGTAACAGGTAGTATTACTAATTCATGGTTCTAGTGAGGTGACAGTGTAACAGGTAGTATTACTAATTCATGGTTCTAGTGAGGTGACAGTGTAACAGGTAGTACTTACTAATTCATGGTTCTAGTGAGGTGACAGTGTAACAGGTAGTATTACTAATTCATGGTTCTAGTGAGGTGACAGTGTAACAGGTAGTAGTTACTAATTCATGGTTCTAGTGAGGTGACAGTGTAACAGGTGAGGTACAGTGTAACAGGTAGTACCACTAATTCATGGTTCTAGTGAGGTGACAGTGTAACAGGTAGTACTACTAATTCATGGTTCTAGTGAGTGACAGTGTAACAGGTAGTACTACTAATTCATGGTTCTAGTGAGGTGACAGTGTAACAGGTAGCCTACTAATTCATGGTTCTAGTGAGGTGACAGTGTAACAGGTAGTACTACTAATTCATGGTTCTAGTGAGGTGACAGTGTAACAGGTAGTACTACTAATTCATGGTTCTAGTGAGGTGACAGTGTAACAGGTGGCCTATCTAATTCATGGTTCTAGTGAGGTGACAGTGTAACAGGTAGTACTACTTCATGGTTCTAGTGAGGTGACAGTGTAACAGTGTAGTATTACTAATTCATGGTTCTAGTGAGGTGACAGTGTAACACGTAGTATTACTAATTCATGGTTCTAGTGAGGTGACAGTGTAACACGTAGTAATACTAGTAATCCATGGTGGTAGTGATGTGACAGTGTAACAAGTAGTACTACTAATTCATGGTTCTAGTGAGGTGACAGTGTAACAGATATTATTACTAATTCATGGTTCTAGTGAGGTGACAGTGTAACAGGTAGTACTACTAAGTCATGGTTCTAGTGAGGTAACAGTGTAACAGGTAGTATTACTAATTCATAGTTGTAGTGGATGAGAGTGTAACAGTTGGCCTATCTAATTCAGGAGTTGTTGTCACTTTTTACCTGAAACTGTGTGATTGATCCATTTCTCGGGGTTGGAAGAGTATATAATATCTAAGCCTTTTTTATTCCTTTCAGTTTTTACTATAGTTTATCTTTGAAAATTAATCCAAATACAGATTTAGATATGTCTTTATCGTGAATCGGTGCAGCGAGGGTCACTGTTGACCTCTTTCTCACTCTCAATAATTCGTGTTTTGTTTGCACGGTTATCGGACGCTATGTAATAACCCACGTTACTCACAGTATTTTAAATTTTGTTCACTGTATCTGTTTTAATTGACTTATTCTTTTCGTGTCACGTGTAATTCACGAGGTAATATTACCTTGTATATTTTCACTAGCTCAGCTCATGTATGATCGCACCATTAGTTCGGATTCACGGCCTGGCATGGCCAAGCGCGTATGGCGTGCGACTCGTAATCCGAGGGTCGTGGGTTCGCGCCCGCGTCGCGCTAAACATGCTCACCCTCCCAGCCGTGGGGGTGTATAATGTGACGGTCAATTCCACTATTCGTTGGTTAAAGAGTAGCCCAAGAGTTGGTGGTGGGTGGTGATGACTAGCTGCCTTCCCTCTAGTCTTACACTGCTAAATTAGGGACGGCTAGCACAGATAGCCCTCGAGTAGCTTTGTGCGAAATTCCAAAACAAGACAAAAAACAAGTTCGTATTCACAATCCATTTTCACTTAGTAGTTACACACACACACACACATATATATTTCATAAAAAAAAAACCCTAGGCTTCAGATAGCCCAGCACGTTTGGCCTAGAAGTTTTTTATTTGTAATATTTAGAGGGGAGAGGTATTAATTAGGGCTTAATTTACCATATATTATGTAACTCTACTTTCCTTATCAGTTTATTTTCATTAATATTTTTTTAATGTTCAAGATAATTATTTTATTGACATTTATTTCAAAATGTATCTTGGGTAACCACAAATTTTCCTTACAATTCACACTTCCCAAGACATGGCAATAACGTTCCTGTTACACTCTTATAAATAGTGACGAACCATGGACGACTGATTATATGTCACGTTTTGCGCATGCCCTTAAATACGTGAGCTCTACAATACTCTTTAGCATTGTAAATTTATACATGACGTAAGAGCAATGCGTTACAGGTTTGTTTGTTTGTTTTGGAATTTCGCACAAAGCTACTCGAGGGCTATCTGTGCTAGCCGTCCCTAATTTAGCAGTTTAAGACTAGAGGGAAGGCAGCTAGTCATCACCACCCACTGCCAACACTTGGGCTACTCTTTTACCAACGAATAATGGGATTGACTGTCACATTATAACGCCCCCACGGCTAAAAGGGCGAGCATGTTTGGTGCGACGGGGATGCGAACCCGGGACCCTGTAATTAGCTTCTTACAGTTAGTTAAAGTTTATTAAATTCAGTAAAGCATTTTGGTGATCCACCATTTTAGCGCCTCAATAACTTAAGTCCGAGGGCCACTTCCTCCAAAAGCTGGATTTCGATATTTATGGGGGGTATAGCACAGATAGACCATTGTGTGGCTTTGCGTTTAACAACAAACTTATTATTTTGTGTTAAAGAATAAACCAAAGCTCAACACACAGATAAAAAATTCGAAGTAAAATTGAAATGTTTCCCAAGGATGTATAGGGTTTTATAAAATGTTTGTTCTGAAAATTGTGCTAAACAGGTTAAACGGTAATAGCAAGAGTGAATTATCTAAATGTCGTTAATTCTTGGTGTTAAGTTTTATTTGTTTGTAGTTAAGCGAAATACTCTTAAATTTTATTGTTTTATTGTGAATTCTGTGGCAAAAATAATTGTTCATTGATTATTATCATCTCAGGTATAGCATCGTCATGTGACGACACTGGTTTTGTCTCCACAGGCACGACCTTGAATATAAATTACTGAATATTTTGTTGTTCACTTTTATAACGTTAGGAAGTATTATTAAAGTGTTAGATTGAGCGTGTGTTTGAGTCAACTGTTAAGAAGTGCAAAACAGCATTACGAAAGGAACATAAAACTTGCTTGGATTTGGAGTTAAAGTGAGTACGATCAACAGTTTTTATACAGATGACCCGAATTTTGTTTACAGCTTCTGATATCTAATTGTCTTATAACAATTTGTTTGTATATAGTTGTGGTTGTTGAACATGGGCAATCCAGTATCACCAGTTCTAGTCTTATAATCAGTATTTTCTCGGGAATTTCAAAGGGACCCAAGGCAACAGTGAAATTTTCCAGAAACGTGAGAAATTAATCAGACAGAAAGGAGTCATAGTAAATTATCGGTAAATTTTTAGATTGTCAAGTTTTTTCCTAAACAATTTCCAAACAAGACTGAAACCCGTGTCACCAGTCATGTTATTTATGACTTAGGCCTATTTATGAGAGTTAGACCTAGGACATTTCTCATGACGACGAGAAACCCACTTGAAGTGAAAATATATTCTCAAGACGGTTAGTTTGGGTATTAAAACTTTAATTTATATAAAGTACAGATTAACATTTTGACCTTCTTAGGTCATCTTCAGGTTAACAAACTTTGGTTAATACCCACATCAGCTGCCTTGAGAATACACTATGACGTTTCTGGTCTAGCTTTCGCAACATACAAATTATGCAGGACATCATAAACCTCTCAAATGGATACAGTAGATATTTATTATTAATTTTTTGTTGGTATTCTAAACACCTTATTGATATGAATATTAAGAACAATAAATTAGTACCATTAATGCTGATACATATTTACTAATTTATATATAAATGTAGGATTACTGTGTAAGTAAAATATATTTCAAAACACCATACATATAACAAAGATTTAGCAACCGTAAATTTGTTTTTAAAACTGTGATCGAGTTTATCATAAATATTTCAAAGTGCTCGCAAATTTGCGAAGGACAATGTACAAAAAATACTATATCTTGTCTAGATAATTTTTAACTACGCCAAGGCCCGGCATGGCCAGGTGAGTTAAGGCGTTCGACTCGTAATCTGAGGGTCGCGGGTTCGAATTCTCATCGCACCAAACATGCTCGCCCTTTCAGTCAGGGGGGCACGGTCAATCCCACTATTAGTTGGTAAAAGAGTAGCCCAAGAGTTGGCGGTGGGTGATAGTGAATAGCTGCCTTCCCTCTAGTCTTACACTGTTGAATTAGGGACGGCTAGCGAAGATAGCCCTTGAGTAGCTTTGCGCGAAATTCAAAACAAACAAACAAACTACGCCAATTTCTGACTCAGGTCATCCAGAAAGTGGCTGATTTTCTTATTTGGACTTTATAACCGCTTTTTTGTCTATTCAGAAGACGTTTGACCTCTTGGACTTAATATTTCTTTATCTTTACAGAAAAGAAGTTGTAACTTTTGAGATTTCCTTAGTTTTGGATTTTTGTGCATAGCTCACAAAGATTGTTTTAAGCGTAGCTGTCCTAAATTTTGAACCGCAAGACCAAAACGGAGATAATTCTTTCGCTTCATAATCTGATTAAATGGTGGGATTTGAAAGTCACGTTTCAGGAATCAAAACGCAGTGCGCATGCTTGCGACAACGGGTCGTAAACCATTCGTCCTCGGATTCACAGTCTTGTTAATTTAAATGTTAAGCCGTGTATAAGATCTATACTAAATTATCTATCAATAAAGGACAGTTTTAGTTCTTCAGGAACATGTGTGATGTCGTCAGATACTTCGTCCCTGAATTTATTTATCTAGTTTAGATGAAAACAAGTCGCATGTTATCATTTGAAAATGTGATTTGTTTCTTTTTTAGGATAACGCAATTTTAAGTGCACTTTGCATAAACGGCTTGTTTGGCTCTCCCTACTGACATAAATACTAGTTATAAATCTGAGTCGATTGTCGGTATTGACACACAAGTTAGTTATAAATCTGAGTCAACTGTTTGTATTGACACACAAGTTAGTTATAAATCTGAGTTAACTGTTTGTATTGACACACACGTTAGTTATAAATTTGAGTCGACTGTCGGTATTGACACACAAGTTAGTTGTATATATGGATCGATTGTTCGTATTGACACTAAAACTAGTTGTAAAACTTGGTCGACAGTGATGTGACACGGATGTCACTTTGTTTCTGAAATTCGTGCAGTTCTACATAAGGGCTATCTGCGCTCGCTGTTCCTTGTTTAGTAATGGAAGACTAGAGGGAAAGCAACTAGTCATCATCACCCACTGGTAACTCTTGGGCTACTCTTTTACTAACGAATAGTGGGACTGAAAGTTACATTATATGGTCCCCACGGCTGAAAGGACGAGCACGTTTGGTTTGACGGGGATTAGAACCTACGACCCTCAGATTACAAGTCGAGCGCCCAAACTACCTGGCCATGCCTAGTCCCACGGATGTCAGACCTCATAGATTAACAGATTTAAGATATCACAGATGGTATCATCATATTCATTTCCCATTGTTCTTTAAAGCAACAGACATAAATTACTCACTAATATCTATTTATTTGCCCTAGTTTGTTTTCGGGATCACAAAATGTGTGTTATACTTACTAAGACTAGGGACATCATCCGGACAGACGGACCACGGCAGGGACTCGTTCATCGATGTAAATAAATAACAGAGGGCCCAGGATATAACAGTCATGTAATACACAGAAGTCATGATGAGCAAAATGGCGGTGGCGTAGCTCATTCCTGTAGTAGAAACAAGTGATGATGATAAAAGATACAAATTAGGTTACAGTCGTGATCTACAATACAGGGAAAGTCTAAAGCCATGGAGAGGGCAGGGAGGGAGTGCTTGTTACTCTATGTGTCAACGTTTGTCTCTTTATCTCTGGAACACGAGTTTAAACATTCTGAAACAGAAAGATGTGCGATTTGATTTGAACAGTTCGCTTTGTACATTTATTCTGTTCCTTCTACCACTGCTGTGTTTGAGATTATGAAATAATAAATATGTATTTACAGCTAAATAAGAAGGTTATGACAATAACAAACAAATAATATTTAATAACCAATCATTTCCTTCATCTCATCTTTACTTAAACATTTGTCTGTCTAACAGTCATTCTGCTACTTACGGGCCTTAAAAGATTAATGGGGTTGTCAGATATCACGAAAGAGGTTTCTGAAGCGACAAATATGGTTTAAAAAAACGTTTTAAATCTGGCGAAGAAAATTCTTTGTACGCAGAAAAGCGGACTTGAATGCTAAATCCGACACCTACCGGACGTGGGAGAAGTGACGTCTAATAATGAAATTAAACTCTTGGATCGTAAACTTATGAAGAACTTTGGGATTCGTGACTTAGCTTGCTTTTTGTTAGGGTTAGAGCCTCTGTTCTTTGACGTTTTATACAACAACTTAAGAAGCTTTGATTTCATTGTTGAGGTAAAAGAAGTCTCGAGACAATTTGATTTTACTCAGTTTTAGAATTATAAAAAATCAAGCAGGTACAGAGAGATTGAATTATATTAAACTATTTTGGAGCCCTATCATGTTACAGACAATGTCGCCACGTCCGGTCATGCTTTGTCTGATGAACAAGCATCTTGACTATAATCCTGCAACGTGCTCTCTGTTGGAAGAGCTTGTCACCTCGCCATTATCTTCTTGCTTTTAGTGTACGAAAACGACTGAAATATAAAATTCCATGTCTGGCGACTTAACCAGCATATTTTTCATGAAGTAACACGAATATTCATTTCATACCCAATTGTTTGAGGTATGCAACGGTTGAACGAGAATATGGCTGGAAGATCTATTTTGGTTAACTTCTACCTTAGTAGCCTCGCTTCTAGACGGATATATTTTTTTATTGTTGTTATGTATTGTTTCTTTTGTTATTGGTCTGTGTTCGTGGAGTTACACTTCTCTATCCGGGTCTAGGATTCGACTTCTTGCAGGTATTTCACTGATTGGCTCTGGTACATCAGTTTTATTGATTGAGTACAAAAGTTAATTCCATCTGAACACAACTTTATAATTTTAGGATAACAATATTTTACTTCAAGCTACAACATGCCAGACAACGTCAAACTGTAGTTATGATACATGCGGTGTCTTGCTGAGTCACATATTCAAGTAGTTCATATATAATTTCCTTAACATTCCTGTAGTTTCTTTAGGCTGGTTTCTGTGAAATCAAACCTGACGACAAACGTATAACAGATAGCCTAACTGGTTAACTTTGTTCTAACACAAAACAAGCTGTCATATAATAAACTACATCACAATCAAGACTTGCAAACTGAAAAAAGTGAGATATTTAACTGAAATCTGTTTCTTGGACAGACAATGGACAAAAATCAGTTAATGATTTTCTATTATATACACGAAATAATTAGGTACAATATCTATTACTAGTCTTTAACATTATAAAACTTATTGGAACATAACTTTAACGAAAGATTACTGATGACCAATTATAAGATTGTAAATACATAGTAAACATCCTCAGACATTTAGAGTCCACATGTGTAACAGGCATTAACACTGAGTAATAAACAGGTATATGGTTTAATATAGTAATGGATGGGTAATAAACTGGTATATGATAATTATACAGTGATGGATGGGTAATAAACTGGTATATGATAATTATACAGTGATGGATAGGTAATAAACTGGTATATGATAATTAGGTGGTAATGGATGGATAATGAACTGGTATATGATAATTATACAGTGATGGATGGGTAATAAACTAGTATATGATAATAAAACAGTGATGGATGGGTAATAAACTGGTAGATGATAATTAGGTGGTAATGGATGGGTAATAAACTGGTATATGATAATTAGGTGGTAATGGATGGGTAATGAACTGGTATATGATAATTAGATGGTAATGAATGGGTACTAAACTGGTATATGATAATTAGATGGTAATGGATGGGTAATAAACTAGTTTCTGATAATTATATAGTGATGGATGGGTAATAAACTGGTATATGATAATTATATAGTGATGGATGGGTAATAAACTGGTATATGATAATTATATAGTGATGGATGGGTAATAAACTGGTATATGATAATTATATAGTGATGGATGGGTAATAAACTGGTATATGATAATTATATAGTGATGGATGGGTAATAAACTGGTATATAATAATTATATAGTGATGGATGGGTAATAAACTGGTATATGATAATTATATAGTGATGGATGGGTAATAAACTGGTATATGATAATTATATAGTGATGGATGGGTAATAAACTGGTATATAATAATTATATAGTGATGGATGGGTAATAAACTAGTATATGATAATTATATAGTGATGGATGGGTAATAAACTAGTATATGATAATTATATAGTGATGGATGGGTAATAAACTGGTATATGATAATTATATAGTGATGGATGGGTAATAAACTGGTATATGATAATTATATAGTGATGGATGGGTAATAAACTAGTATATGATAATTATATAGTGATGGATGGGTAATAAACTAGTATATGATAATTATATAGTGATGGATGGGTAATAAACTAGTATATGATAATTATATAGTGATGGATGGGTAATAAACTAGTATATGATAATTATATAGTGATGGATGGGTAATAAACTAGTATATGATATTATATAGTGATGGATGGGTAATAAACTAGTATATGATAATTATATGGTGATGGATGGGTAATAAACTAGTATATGATAATTATATAGTGATGGATGGGTAATAAACTAGTATATGATAATTATATAGTGATGGATGGGTAATAAACTAGTATATGATAATTATATAGTGATGGATGGGTAATAAACTAGTATATGATAATTATATAGTGATGGATGGGTAATAAACTGGTATATAATAATTATATAGTGATGGATGGGTAATAAACTGGTATATAATAATTATATAGTGATGGATGGGTAATAAATCTGTAGATGATTTAATAGAGAATCAAATCCCGGCTGCTTTGAAAAAACATTTTTGTAAAGATTTCCCAGAAAATGACAACAGTGATAAAAACTAGTTATTTTCTAGTTATGAAAACATCGACCTAATTAATCAAATAGACTGGTTAACATGAACATGAAAAAACCCCTCAAAACTACAACTTCAGTTTTACCAGACTTGTATCATTATAACGAATTTGGTTAAATACTTTACTGTAGTGACGAGTAGAGGTACTGTTTAACTTCATACGGAGTATCTTCAAATAAAGACAATCTACACTATTGAGAAGTTAATGTACTCAGTTGTTAAAGATATTCTAGTCAGAACAGGGGTAACAGACGTAGAGAAAATGTACGAACAAGTAACTCCATGACTAACCTTTAAAAGTGGAATTATTTTTCCAACACTCTGGCCACCCCCTCCCATACCAGAATGAAGATGTCCTATTGTTAACTCAAAGTGGTAAATCGGAAGACCGATGAGTACATAGAGGAGACCGGTGGACACCAGAACAACACCTGAAACCATATAAAATAGGATTCATTTTCTAGCTTTGTAATTCTAGTCACATATTTGTAGAGCAAATGTAATTTCTGGCAGTTTATCAGAAGAAGAATTATCGTATTTGATAAGAATAAGAAAACTTGCCTTTCTTTCTTTTATAAATTCAACTCATTATAGATTATCAAGTTTTGAGGTTTCTGTTACAAAGATTAAATAACCTTCATTATAGATTATCAAGTTTTGAGGTTTCTGTCACAAAGATTAAATAACCTTCATTATAGATTATCAAGTTTTGAGGTTTCTGTTACAAAGATTAAATAACCTTCATTATAGATTATCAAGTTTTGAGGTTTCTGTCACAAAGATTAAATAACCTTCATTATAGATTATCAAGTTTTGAGGTTTCTGTCACAAAGATTAAATAACCTTCATTATAGACTATCAAGTTTTGAGGTTTCTGTTACAAAGATTAAATAACCTTCATTATAGATTATCAAGTTTTGAGATTTCTGTTACAAAGATTAAATAACCTTCATTATAGATTATCAAGTTTTGAGGTTTTTGTTACAAAGGTTAAATAACCTTTATTATAGATTATCAAGTTTTGAGGTTTCTGTCACAAAGATTAAATAACCTTCATTATAGGTTATCAAGTTTTGAGGTTTCTGTCACAAAGATTAAATAACCTTCATTATAGACTATCAAGTTTTGAGGTTTCTGTTACAAATTTTAAATAACCTTAATTATAGATTATCAAGTTTTGAGGTTTCTGTTACAAAGGTTAAATAACCTTCATTATAGATTATCAAGTTTTGAGGTTTCTGTTACAAAGATTAAATATCCTTCATTATAGATTATCAAGTTTTGAGGTTTATGTTACAAAGATTAAATAACCATTATAGATTATCAAGTTTTGAGGTTTCTGTTACAAAGATTAAATAACCTGAATTCAGAACACGTATCTCTTTCATTCGTGACACTCTTATAAATATTCAGGTATAAAATAAAATCTAATTGGTCAGTGGAATGTCAACAACCTTGGAGAAACTTATAAATAAACGTAAATATTAAATATATGTAAACAAAACAACATATAAAGATTTTATATCTGTACTTTCTGAAGCAGCAGTTTCTTGTCTCTTTAGTTATGTCAGAAAAAACATCACAGCGTATTTGAAATAAAGAAAAATAAGGAATTCTTTTCTCTTAATGAGAATCCAATGGATCTTTGAACGTTTTCCTCTTATCTATCGGCAAATGACCTGTCTTATCAGTGTAATGTAGAAAAATAATATGAGGCGAAATTAGGTTTTGATTTCAGTCTTAGATGGAGTTGGGAACATAACAATTTATATTGTTCTACCAGTAGAACAGAGACGAAAAACATTGATAGCATTAGAATAGAACTAGGACGAACAGTATTGAGAGCAGTAATGTAGAACACGGACGAACAATGTTGATAGCATTAGAACAGAACACTGACGATTTCTTTGTTTGTTTTGGAATTTCGCACAAAGCTACTCGAGGGCTATCTGTGCTAGCCGTCCCTAATTTAGCAGTGTAAGACTAGAGGGAAGGCAGCTAGTCATCACCACCCACCGCCAACTCTTGGGCTACTCTTTTACCAACGAATAGTTGGATTGACCGTCACATTATACACCCCCACGGCTAGGAGGGCGAGCATGTTTAGCGCAACGCGGGCGCGAACCCGCGGATTACGAGTCGCACGCCTTACGCGCTTGGCCAAGCCAGGCCATGAACACTGACAAACAATGTTGAATACATTAGAATAGAACACTGACAAACAATGTTGATAACATTAGAATACAACTAGGACGAAAAGTATTGATAACATTAGAATAGAACACTGATGAACAACGTTGATAACATTAGAATAGAACTAGGAGGAACAATGTTGATAGCATTAGAATAGAACACTGACGAACAGTATTGATAACATTAGAATAGAACTAGGACGAACAATGTTGATAACATTAGAATAGAACTAGGACGAACAATGTTGATAACATTAGAATAGAACTAGGACGAACAACGTTGATAACATTAGAATAGAACTAGGACGAACAATGTTGATAACAGAATAGAACTAGGACGAACAACGTTGATAACATTATAATAGAACTAGGACGAACAACGTTGATAACATTAGAATAGAACTAGGACGAACAACGTTGATAACATTAGAATAGAACTAGGACGAACAACGTTGATAACATTAGAATAGAACTAGGACGAACAACGTTGATAACATTAGAATAGAACTAGGACGAACAACGTTGATAACATTAGAATAGAACTAGGACGAACAATGTTGATAACATTAGAATAGAACTAGGACGAACAATGTTGATAACATTAGAATAGAACTAAGACGAACAATGTTGATAACATTAGAATAGAACTAGGACGAACAATGTTTATAACATTAGAATAGAACTAGGACGAACAACGTTTATAGCATTAGAATAGAACACTGACGAACAGTATTGATAACATTAGAATAGAACACTGACGAACAGTATTGATAACATTAGAATAGAACACTGACGAACAGTATTGATAACATTAGAATAGAACTAGGACGAACAATGTTGATAACATTAGAATAGAACTAGGACGAACAATGTTGATAACATTAGAATAGAACTAGGACGAACAACGTTGATAACATTAGAATAGAACATTGATGAACAACGTTGATAACATTAGAATAGAACTAGGACGAACAATGTTGATAACATTAGAATAGAACACTGACGAACAGTATTGATAACATTAGAATAGAACACTGACGAACAGTATTGATAACATTAGAATAGAACTAGGACGAACAATGTTGATAACATTAGAATAGAACTAGGACGAACAATGTTGATAACATTAGAATAGAACTAGGACGAACAATGTTGATAACATTAGAATAGAACTAGGACGAACAATGTTGATAACATTAGAATAGAACTAGGACGAACAATGTTGATAACATTAGAATAGAACTAAGACGAACAATGTTGATAACATTAGAATAGAACTAGGACGAACAACGTTTATAACATTAGAATAGAACTAGGACGAACAATGTTTATAACATTAGAATAGAACACTGACGAACAGTATTGATAACATTAGAATAGAACTAGGACGAACAATGTTGATAACATTAGAATAGAACTAGGACGAACAATGTTGATAACATTAGAATAGAACTAGGACGAACAATGTTGATAACATTAGAATAGAAATAGGACGAACAACGTTGATAACATTAGAATAGAACATTGATGAACAACGTTGATAACATTAGAATAGAACTAGGACGAACAATGTTGATAACATTAGAATAGAACACTGACGAACAGTATTGATAACATTAGAATAGAACACTGACGAACAGTATTAATAACATTAGAATAGAACACTGACGAACAGTATTGATAACATTAGAATAGAACAGTGACGAACAGTATTGATAACATTAGAATAGAACAGTGACGAACAATGTTGATAACATTAGAATAGAACACTGACGAACAATGTTGATAACATTAGAATAGAACTAGGACGAACAATGTTGATAACATTAGAATAGAACTAGGACGAACAATGTTGATAACATTAGAATAGAACTAGGACGAACAATGTTGATAACATTAGAATAGAACTAGGACGAACAATGTTGATAACATTAGAATAGAACTAGGACGAACAATGTTGATAACATTAGAATAGAACTAGGACGAACAATGTTGATAACATTAGAATAGAACACTGACGAACAGTATTGATAACATTAGAATAGAACACGACGAACAGTATTGATAACATTAGAATAGAACACTGACGAACAGTATTGATAACATTAGAATAGAACACTGACGAACAGTATTGATAACATTAGAATAGAACACTGACGAACAGTATTGATAACATTAGAATAGAACACTGACGAACAGTATTGATAACATTAGAATAGAACACTGACGAACAATGTTGATAACATTAGAATAGAACATTGATGAACAACGTTGATAACATTAGAATAGAACTAGGACGAACAATGTTGATAACATTAGAATAGAACTAGGACGAACAATGTTGATAACATTAGAATAGAACTAGGACGAACAATGTTGATAACATTAGAATAGAACTAGGACGAACAATGTTGATAACATTAGAATAGAACTAGGACGAACAATGTTGATAACATTAGAATAGAACTAGGACGAACAATGTTGATAACATTAGAATAGAACTAGGACGAACAATGTTGATAACATTAGAATAGAACTAGGACGAACAATGTTGATAACATTAGAATAGAACTAAGACGAACAATGTTGATAACATTAGAATAGAACTAGGACGAACAATGTTGATAACATTAGAATAGAACTAAGACGAACAACGTTTATAACATTAGAATAGAACACTGACGAACAGTATTGATAACATTAGAATAGAACACTGACGAACAGTATTGATAACATTAGAATAGAACTAGGACGAACAATGTTGATAACATTAGAATAGAACTAGGACGAACAATGTTGATAACATTAGAATAGAACTAGGACGAACAATGTTGATAACATTAGAATAGAACTAGGACGAACAATGTTGATAACATTAGAATAGAACACTGACGAACAGTATTGATAACATTAGAATAGAACACTGACGAACAGTATTGATAACATTAGAATAGAACAGTGACGAACAGTATTGATAACATTAGAATAGAACAGTGACGAACAGTATTGATAACATTAGAATAGAACAGTGACGAACAGTATTGATAACATTAGAATAGAACACTGACGAACAATGTTGATAACATTAGAATAGAACTAGGACGAACAATGTTGATAACATTAGAATAGAACTAGGACGAACAATGTTGATAACATTAGAATAGAACTAGGACGAACAATGTTGATAACATTAGAATAGAACTAGGACGAACAATGTTGATAACATTAGAATAGAACTAGGACGAACAATGTTGATAACATTAGAATAGAACTAGGACGAACAATGTTGATAACATTAGAATAGAACACTGACGAACAGTATTGATAACATTAGAATAGAACTAGGACGAACAATGTTGATAACATTAGAATAGAACACTGACGAACAGTATTGATAACATTAGAATAGAACACTGACGAACAGTATTGATAACATTAGAATAGAACACTGACGAACAGTATTGATAACATTAGAATAGAACACTGACGAACATTATTGATAACATTAGAATAGAACACTGACGAACAATGTTGATAACATTAGAATAGAACTAGGACGAACAGTATTGATAACATTAGAATAGAACACTGACGAACAGTATTGATAACATTAGAATAGAACACTGACGAACAGTATTGATAACATTAGAATAGAACACTGACGAACAATGTTGATAACATTAGAATAGAACTAGGACGAACAATGTTGATAACATTAGAATAGAACTAGGACGAACAATGTTGATAACATTAGAATAGAACTAGGACGAACAATGTTGATAACATTAGAATAGAACTAGGACGAACAATCTTGATACCAGTAGAATAGAATAGAGACGAACAATGTTGATAACATTAGAATAGAACTAGGACGAACAATGTTGATACAGTTATGAGAGAAAGTGTTCGTACCCCTGCGTCGTGAGTAGTTTTTTCCTTATAACTTAAAAAGTATCACGATTAGGGTAATGAAAATAGAGCGTATTATAAATATATTACTAACACACATCTACATAAATTTTTATGTAAATTGAACGACAAATAAACTGTTTATAAACAAATAACCAAACATAGGAGGGGAAGAAAGTGTTTGTGCGTCTACTTTAATGGTCAGTTGTGTAGCCTTTCAGGTGAATTACTTGGCCCAATCTCTCCTCATAGCCCTCCATGATCATTTGACAGTACTCGCCTGGTATTTTCTTCCATTCTTCTCTACAGAAGGCCTCCATTTCTTGCAAGTTTTTCGGATGACGCTGATGAACCTTGACTTCAACTCATGCCAAACGTTTTCAATTGGGTTGAGATCGGGTGACTGCGATGGCCACTCCAGAACGCTTATATGGTTTCTCTGCAACCAGGATTGCACATATTTCGATGTGTGCTTAGGGTCATTGTCGTGCTGGAAGATCCAACGACGCTCAAGCCGCAAGTTCCGAGCATCATTCTTGATATAAGTGCCTAATATATCAATGTACTCTTCTTTTTTCATGATTCAGGTGACGCGGTGAAGGCTGCCTACACCAGAAGAACTGAAAAAAACCCATAGCATGATCGAGCCACCTCCATGTTTAACTGTAGGGATGGTGTTCTTTGGAAGATTTCGTTCCCCCTTCTTACGGAAAATATTGCGAATATCATTGTGGCCAAAAAGCTCGATTTTAGTCTCGTCTGACCAAAGAATATTCTTCCAATAGGTACAGGGTTTATCTACATGCTTTCTTGCATACCGCAATCGTGCTTCTAAACGAACAGGCTTTAAATATGGAGTTCTACGAGGACGGCATGCTTTGAACCCAGAAGAGTGTAACATGTTCGTAACTGTAGAGGTGTTTACTTCAACCCTAGTTTCCCTTACCAGTTTCTGTATGTCATTACATGTTAAACAAGGGTTCTTACTAACTTCTCTGAGAACCTTCCTCTTGGTTCTCTCTGAAATTTTAGTTGGGCATCCTGAACAAGGGAGGTTAGCAGTTGATCCTGTAAGCTGCTTTGAATGGTAGATTTCAGCACATTAAGTTGTGTAGCAATACCAGAAAGAGACACACAAGACTTGTATTTTACAATAATTTAGATTTTTAAATCACTGGACAGTTGTTTCCTGTTCGCCATGATGACCAAGCAGATAATGACGGAGACGGCGCTAAATTGCCAGAAGCAAATGTTTTGCTGGCTAAATTCCAATAATTATGAACCCAGTGTCTGATTCTGGAATGGTATAATGTAGTTTATTCGCCAAACTAAACAAAATTTTTACAGGAATATCAGTTTTTCACACGTTCTGAACTGTACGAACACTTTCTGCTCCTTCTATTTTTGGTTATTTGTTTATAAACAGTTTATTTGTCTTTTAATTTACATACAAATGTATGTTGACGTGTGTTAGCATAATATTTATAATATATTATACTTCTATTAGCCTAATCATGATACTTCTAAAGTTATGAGCAAAAACCCACTCGGGACGCATGGGTACGAACACTTTCTGTCGTAACTGTACCTGTAGAATAGAACAGGGTCAAATATTATTAATACTAGAAGAATAGAAAACGGACAAACAACGTTGATACCAGTAGACGAGAAACGGGACGAACAGTAATAATGGCAGTAGAACAGAACAGGAACAAGGATCTTTGATCGCAGTAGAATAGAACAGGGACAAACAGTATTAACACCAGTGGAATAGAACAGGGACAAACAGTATTAACACCAGTAGAATAGAACAGGGACGATAGATGAACAATAACGATATTAGTAGCACAGTAGAAGATGGTTTAACAATACTGATATTGGTAGTACAGTAGAAGATGGTTTAACAATACTGATATTAGTAGTACAGTAGAAGATGGTTTAACAATCGTGATATTAGTAGTACAGTAGAAGATGGATAAACAATACTGATATTAGTAGTACAGTAGAAGATGGTTTAACAATCGTGATATTAGTAGTACAGTAGAAGATGGATAAACAATACTGATATTAGTAGTACAGTAGAAGATGGATAAACAATACTGATATTAGTAGTACAGTAGAAGATGGTTTAACAATACTGATATTAGTAGTACAGTAGAAGATGGTTTAACAATACTGATTTTAGTAGTACAGTAGAAGATGGATAAACAATACTGATATTAGTAGTACAGTAGAAGATGGATAAACAATACTGATATTAGTAGTACAGTAGAAGATGGTTTAACAATACTGATATTAGTAGTAGAGTAGAAGATGGATAAACAATACTGATATTAGTAGTACAGTAGAAGATGGTTTAACAATAGTGATATTAGTAGCACAGTAGAAGATGGTTTAACAATACTGATATTAGTAGTACAGTAGAAGATGGATAAACAATACTGATATTAGTAGCACAGTAGAAGATGGTTTAACAATACTGATATTAGTAGTACAGTAGAAGATGGTTTAACAATCGTGATATTAGTAGCATAGCACAGTAGAAGATGGATAAACAATACTGATATTAGTAGCACAGTAGAAGATGGTTTAACAATCGTGATATTAGTAGCATAGCACAGTAGAAGATGGATAAACAATACTGATATTAGTAGTACAGTAGAAGATGGTTTAACAATACTGATATTAGTAGTACAGTAGAAGATGGTTTAACAATAGTGATATTAGTAGTACAGTAGAAGATGGTTTAACAATACTGATACTAATTTAGCAGTACAGTAGAAGATGGTTTAACAAAACTGATATTAGTAGTACAGTAGAAGATGGTTTAACAATCGTGATATTAGTAGTACAGTAGAAGATGGATAAACAATACTGATATTAGTAGTACAGTAGAAGATGGATAAACAATACTGATATTAGTAGTACAGTAGAAGATGGTTTAACAATACTGATTTTAGTAGTACAGTAGAAGATGGATAAACAATACTGATATTAGTAGTACAATAGAAGATGGATAAACAATACTGATATTAGTAGTACAGTAGAAGATGGTTTAACAATACTGATATTAGTAGTACAGTAGAAGATGGATAAACAATACTGATATTAGTAGCACAGTAGAAGATGGTTTAACAATACTGATATTAGTAGCACAGTAGAAGATGGTTTAACAATACTGATTTTAGTAGTACAGTAGAAGATGGATAAACAATACTGATATTAGTAGTACAGTAGAAGATGGTTTAACAATACTGATTTTAGTAGTACAGTAAAAGATGGATAAACAATACTGATATTAGTAGTACAGTAGAAGATGGATAAACAATACTGATATTAGTAGTACAGTAGAAGATGGTTTAACAATAGTGATATTAGTAGCACAGTAGAAGATGGTTTAACAATACTGATATTTGTAGTACAGTAGAAGATGGTTTAACAATCGTGATATTAGTAGCATAGCACAGTAGAAGATGGATAAACAATACTGATATTAGTAGTACAGTAGAAGATGGTTTAACAATCGTGATATTAGTAGCATAGCACAGTAGAAGATGGATAAACAATACTGATATTAGTAGTACAGTAGAAGATGGTTTAACAATCGTGATATTAGTAGCATAGCACAGTAGAAGATGGATAAACAATACTGATATTAGTAGTACAGTAGAAGATGGTTTAACAATACTGATATTAGTAGTACAGTAGAAGATGGTTTAACAATAGTGATATTAGTAGTACAGTAGAAGATGGTTTAACAATAGTGATATTAGTAGTACAGTAGAAGATGGTTTAACAATCGTGATATTAGTAGTACAGTAGAAGATGGATAAACAATACTGATATTAGTAGTACAGTAGAAGATGGATAAACAATACTGATATTAGTAGTACAGTAGAAGATGGTTTAACAATAGTGATATTAGTAGCACAGTAGAAGATGGTTTAACAATACTGATATTAGTAGTACAGTAGAAGATGGATAAACAATACTGATATTAGTAGCACAGTAGAAGATGGTTTAACAATACTGATATTAGTAGCACAGTAGAAGATGGTTTAACAATACTGATTTTAGTAGTACAGTAGAAGATGGATAAACAATACTGATATTAGTAGTAAAGTAGAAGATGGTTTAACAATACTGATTTTAGTAGTACAGTAGAAGATGGATAAACAATACTGATATTAGTAGTACAGTAGAAGATGGATAAACAATACTGATATTAGTAGTACAGTAGAAGATGGTTTAACAATAGTGATATTAGTAGCACAGTAGAAGATGGTTTAACAATACTGATATTAGTAGTACAGTAGAAGATGGTTTAACAATCGTGATATTAGTAGCATAGCACAGTAGAAGATGGATAAACAATACTGATATTAGTAGTACAGTAGAAGATGGTTTAACAATAGTGATATTAGTAGCACAGTAGAAGATGGTTTAACAACACTGATATTAGTAGTACAGTAGAAGATGGATAAACAATACTGATATTAGTAGCACAGTAGAAGATGGTTTAACAATACTGATATTAGTAGTACAGTAGAAGATGGTTTAACAATACTGATATTAGTAGTACAGTAGAAGATGGTTTAACAATACTGATATTAGTAGTACAGTAGAATATGGTTTAACAATAGTGATATTAGTAGTACAGTAGAAGATGGTTTAACAATAGTGATATTAGTAGTACAGTAGAAGATGGTTTAACAATACTGATACTAATTTAGCAGTACAGTAGAAGATGGTTTAACAAAACTGATATTAGTAGTACAGTAGAAGATGGTTTAACAATACTGTTAGTAGTAGTACAGTAGAGGATGGATAAACAATACTGATATTAGTAGTACAGTAGAAGATGGTTTAACAATACTGATATTAGTAGTACAGTAGAAGATGGTTTAACAATACTGATATTAGTAGCACAGTATAAGATGGTTTAACAATACTGATATTAGTAGCACAGTAGAAGATGGTTTAACAATAGTGATATTAGTAGCACAGTAGAAGATGGTTTAACAATACTGATTTTAGTAGTACAGTAGAAGATGGATAAACAATACTGATATTAGTAGTACAGTAGAAGATGGATAAACAATACTGATATTAGTAGTACAGTAGAAGATGGTTTAACAATAGTGATATTAGTAGCACAGTAGAAGATGGTTTAACAATACTGATATTAGTAGTACAGTAGAAGATGGATAAACAATACTGATATTAGTAGCACAGTAGAAGATGGTTTAACAATACTGATATTAGTAGCACAGTAGAAGATGGTTTAACAATACTGATATTAGTAGTACAGTAGAAGATGGTTTAACAATCGTGATATTAGTAGCATAGCACAGTAGAAGATGGATAAACAATACTGATATTAGTAGTACAGTAGAAGATGGTTTAACAATCGTGATATTAGTAGCATAGCACAGTAGAAGATGGATAAACAATACTGATATTAGTAGTACAGTAGAAGATGGTTTAACAATACTGATATTAGTAGTACAGTAGAAGATGGTTTAACAATAGTGATATTAGTAGTACAGTAGAAGATGGTTTAACAAAACTGATATTAGTAGTACAGTAGAAGATGGTTTAACAATCGTGATATTAGTAGTACAGTAGAAGATGGATAAACAATACTGATATTAGTAGTACAGTAGAAGATGGATAAACAATACTGATATTAGTAGTACAGTAGAAGATGGATAAACAATACTGATATTAGTAGTACAGTAGAAGATGGTTTAACAATACTGATTTTAGTAGTACAGTAGAAGATGGATAAACAATACTGATATTAGTAGTACAATAGAAGATGGATAAACAATACTGATATTAGTAGTACAGTAGAAGATGGTTTAACAATAGTGATATTAGTAGTACAGTAGAAGATGGTTTAACAATACTGATATTAGTAGTACAGTAGAAGATGGTTTAACAATCGTAATATAAGTAGCATAGCACAGTAGAAGATGGATAAACAATACCGATATTAGTAGTACAGTAGAAGATGGTTTAACAATAGTGATATTAGTAGTACAGTAGAAGATGGTTTAACAATAGTGATATTAGTAGTACAGTAGAAGATGGTTTAACAGTAGTGATATTAGTAGTACAGTAGAAGATGGTTTAACAATACTGATACTAATTTAGTACAGTAGAAGATGGTTTAACAAAACTTATATTAGTAGTACAGTAGAAGATGGTTTAACAATCGTGATATTAGTAGTACAGTAGAAGATGGATAAACAATACTGATATTAGTAGTACAGTAGAAGATGGTTTAACAATACTGATTTTAGTAGTACAGTAGAAGATGGATAAACAATTCTGATATTAGTAGTACAGTAGAAGATGGTTTAACAATACTGATTTTAGTAGTACAGTAGAAGATGGATAAACAATACTGATATTAGTAGTACAGTAGAAGATGGTTTAACAATCGTGATATTAGTAGTACAGTAGAAGATGGATAAACAATACTGATATTAGTAGTACAGTAGAAGATGGATAAACAATACTGATATTAGTAGTACAGTAGAAGATGGTTTAACAATACTGATATTAGTAGTACAGTAGAAGATGGTTTAACAATACTGATTTTAGTAGTACAGTAGAAGATGGATAAACAATACTGATATTAGTAGTACAGTAGAAGATGGATAAACAATACTGATATTAGTAGTACAGTAGAAGATGGATAAACAATACTGATTTTAGTAGTACAGTAGAAGATGGATAAACAATACTGATATTAGTAGTACAGTAGAAGATGGTTTAACAATAGTGATATTAGTAGCACAGTAGAAGATGGTTTAACAATACTGATATTAGTAGTACAGTAGAAGATGGATAAACAATACTGATATTAGTAGCACAGTAGAAGATGGTTTAACAATACTGATATTAGTAGCACAGTAGAAGATGGTTTAACAATACTGATATTAGTAGTACAGTAGAAGATGGTTTAACAATCGTGATATTAGTAGCATAGCACAGTAGAAGATGGATAAACAATACTGATATTAGTAGTACAGTAGAAGATGGTTTAACAATCGTGATATTAGTAGCATAGCACAGTAGAAGATGGATAAACAATACTGATATTAGTAGTACAGTAGAAGATGGTTTAACAATACTGATATTAGTAGTACAGTAGAAGATGGTTTAACAAAGTGATATTAGTAGTACAGTAGAAGATGGTTTAACAATACTGATACTAATTTAGCAGTACAGTAGAAGATGGTTTAACAAAACTGATATTAGTAGTACAGTAGAAGATGGTTTAACAATCGTGATATTAGTAGTACAGTAGAAGATGGATAAACAATACTGATATTAGTAGTACAGTAGAAGATGGATAAACAATACTGATATTAGTAGTACAGTAGAAGATGGTTTAACAATACTGATACTAATTTAGCAGTACAGTAGAAGATGGTTTAACAAAACTGATATTAGTAGTACAGTAGAAGATGGATAAACAATACTGATATTAGTAGTACAGTAGAAGATGGTTTAACAATACTGATATTAGTAGTACAGTAGAAGATGGTTTAACAATACTGATATTAGTAGTACAGTAGAAGATGGTTTAACAATACTGATATTAGTAGCACAGTATAAGATGGTTTAACAATACTGATATTAGTAGCATAGCACAGTAGAAGATGGATAAACAATACTGATATTAGTAGTACAGTAGAAGATGGTTTAACAATACTGATTTTAGTAGTACAGTAGAAGATGGATAAACAATACTGATATTAGTAGTACAGTAGAAGATGGTTTAACAATACTGATTTTAGTAGTACAGTAGAAGATGGATAAACAATACTGATATTAGTAGTACAGTAGAAGATGGTTTAACAATCGTGATATTAGTAGTACAGTAGAAGATGGATAAACAATACTGATATTAGTAGTACAGTAGAAGATGGTTTAACAATCGTGATATTAGTAGTACAGTAGAAGATGGATAAACAATACTGATATTAGTAGTACAGTAGAAGATGGTTTAACAATACTGATATTAGTAGTACAGTAGAAGATGGTTTAACAATAGTGATATTAGTAGTACAGTAGAAGATGGTTTAACAATACTGATTTTAGTAGTACAGTAGAAGATGGATAAACAATACTGATATTAGTAGTACAGTAGAAGATGGATAAACAATACTGATATTAGTAGTACAGTAGAAGATGGTTTAACAATAGTGATATTAGTAGCACAGTAGAAGATGGTTTAACAATACTGATATTAGTAGTACAGTAGAAGATGGATAAACAATACTGATATTAGTAGCACAGTAGAAGATGGTTTAACAATACTGATATTAGTAGCACAGTAGAAGATGGTTTAACAATACTGATATTAGTAGTACAGTAGAAGATGGTTTAACAATCGTGATATTAGTAGCATAGCACAGTAGAAGATGGATAAACAATACTGATATTAGTAGTACAGTAGAAGATGGTTTAACAATCGTGATATTAGTAGCATAGCACAGTAGAAGATGGATAAACAATACTGATATTAGTAGTACAGTAGAAGATGGTTTAACAATACTGATATTAGTAGTACAGTAGAAGATGGTTTAACAATAGTGATATTAGTAGTACAGTAGAAGATGGTTTAACAATACTGATATTAGTAGTACAGTAGAAGATGGTTTAACAATCGTGATATTAGTAGTACAGTAGAAGATGGATAAACAATACTGATATTAGTAGTACAGTAGAAGATGGATAAACAATACTGATATTAGTAGTACAGTAGAAGATGGATAAACAATACTGATATTAGTAGTACAGTAGAAGATGGTTTAACAATACTGATTTTAGTAGTACAGTAGAAGATGGATAAACAATACTGATATTAGTAGTACAATAGAAGATGGATAAACAATACTGATATTAGTAGTACAGTAGAAGATGGTTTAACAATAGTGATATTAGTAGTACAGTAGAAGATGGTTTAACAATACTGATATTAGTAGTACAGTAGAAGATGGTTTAACAATCGTAATATAAGTAGCATAGCACAGTAGAAGATGGATAAACAATACCGATATTAGTAGTACAGTAGAAGATGGTTTAACAATAGTGATATTAGTAGTACAGTAGAAGATGGTTTAACAATAGTGATATTAGTAGTACAGTAGAAGATGGTTTAACAGTAGTGATATTAGTAGTACAGTAGAAGATGGTTTAACAATACTGATACTAATTTAGCAGTACAGTAGAAGATGGTTTAACAAAACTTATATTAGTAGTACAGTAGAAGATGGTTTAACAATCGTGATATTAGTAGTACAGTAGAAGATGGATAAACAATACTGATATTAGTAGTACAGTAGAAGATGGTTTAACAATACTGATTTTAGTAGTACAGTAGAAGATGGATAAACAATACTGATATTAGTAGTACAGTAGAAGATGGTTTAACAATACTGATTTTAGTAGTACAGTAGAAGATGGATAAACAATACTGATATTAGTAGTACAGTAGAAGATGGTTTAACAATCGTGATATTAGTAGTACAGTAGAAGATGGATAAACAATACTGATATTAGTAGTACAGTAGAAGATGGATAAACAATACTGATATTAGTAGTACAGTAGAAGATGGTTTAACAATACTGATATTAGTAGTACAGTAGAAGATGGTTTAACAATACTGATATTAGTAGTACAGTAGAAGATGGATAAACAATACTGATATTAGTAGTACAGTAGAAGATGGATAAACAATACTGATATTAGTAGTACAGTAGAAGATGGATTAAACAATACTGATATTAGTAGTACAGTAGAAGATGGATAAACAATACTGATATTAGTAGTACAGTAGAAGATGGTTTAACAATAGTGATATTAGTAGCACAGTAGAAGATGGTTTAACAATACTGATATTAGTAGTACAGTAGAAGATGGATAAACAATACTGATATTAGTAGCACAGTAGAAGATGGTTTAACAATACTGATATTAGTAGCACAGTAGAAGATGGTTTAACAATACTGATATTAGTAGTACAGTAGAAGATGGTTTAACAATCGTGATATTAGTAGCATAGCACAGTAGAAGATGGATAAACAATACTGATATTAGTAGTACAGTAGAAGATGGTTTAACAATCGTGATATTAGTAGCATAGCACAGTAGAAGATGGATAAACAATACTGATATTAGTAGTACAGTAGAAGATGGTTTAACAATACTGATATTAGTAGTACAGTAGAAGATGGTTTAACAATACTGATATTAGTAGTACAGTAGAAGATGGTTTTAACAATACTGATACTAATTTAGCAGTACAGTAGAAGATGGTTTAACAATACTGATATTAGTAGTACAGTAGAAGATGGTTTAACAATCGTGATATTAGTAGTACAGTAGAAGATGGATAAACAATACTGATATTAGTAGTACAGTAGAAGATGGATAAACAATACTGATATTAGTAGTACAGTAGAAGATGGTTTAACAATACTGATACTAATTTAGTAGTACAGTAGAAGATGGTTTAACAATACTGATATTAGTAGTACAGTAGAAGATGGATAAACAATACTGATATTAGTAGTACAGTAGAAGATGGTTTAACAATACTGATATTAGTAGTACAGTAGAAGATGGTTTAAACAATACTGATATTAGTAGTACAGTAGAAGATGGTTTAACAATACTGATATTAGTAGCACAGTAGAAGATGGTTTAACAATACTGATATTAGTAGTACAGTAGAAGATGGTTTAACAATACTGATATTAGTAGTACAGTAGAAGATGGATAAACAATACTGATATTAGTAGTACAGTAGAAGATGGTTTAACAATACTGATATTAGTAGTACAGTAGAAGATGGATAAACAATACTGATATTAGTAGTACAGTAGAAGATGGTTTAACAATACTGATATTAGTAGTACAGTAGAAGATGGATAAACAATACTGATATTAGTAGTAGTACAGTAGAAGATGGTTTAACAATCGTGATATTAGTAGTACAGTAGAAGATGGATAAACAATACTGATATTAGTAGTACAGTAGAAGATGGTTTAACAATACTGATATTAGTAGTACAGTAGAAGATGGATAAACAATACTGATATTAGTAGTACAGTAGAAGATGGATAAACAATACTGATATTAGTAGTACAGTAGAAGATGGTTTAACAATACTGATATTAGTAGTACAGTAGAAGATGGTTTTAACAATACTGATTTTAGTAGTACAGTAGAAGATGGATAAACAATACTGATATTAGTAGTACAGTAGAAGATGGATAAACAATACTGATATTAGTAGTACAGTAGAAGATGGTTTAACAATACTGATATTAGTAGTACAGTAGAAGATGGTTTAACAATACTGATTTTAGTAGTACAGTAGAAGATGGATAAACAATACTGATATTAGTAGTACAGTAGAAGATGGTTTAACAATACTGATATTAGTAGTACAGTAGAAGATGGTTTAACAATACTGATATTAGTAGTACAGTAGAAGATGGTTTAACAATACTGATATTAGTAGTACAGTAGAAGATGGTTTAACAATACTGATATTAGTAGTACAGTAGAAGATGGTTTAACAATAGTGATATTAGTAGCATAGCACAGTAGAAGATGGATTAACAATACTGATATTAGTAGTACAGTAGAAGATGGTTTAACAATACTGATATTAGTAGTACAGTAGAAGATGGTTTAACAATATGTGATATTAGTAGTACAGTAGAAGATGGATAAACAATACTGATATTAGTAGTACAGTAGAAGATGGTTTAACAATACTGATATTAGTAGTACAGTAGAAGATGGATAAACAATACTGATATTAGTAGTACAGTAGAAGATGGATAAACAATACTGATATTAGTAGTACAGTAGAAGATGGTTTAACAATAGTGATATTAGTAGTACAGTAGAAGATGGTTTAACAATACTGATATTAGTAGTACAGTAGAAGATGGTTTAACAATACTGATATTAGTAGTACAGTAGAAGATGGTTTAACAATACTGATATTAGTAGTACAGTAGAAGATGGTTTAACAATACTGATATTAGTAGTACAGTAGAAGATGGTTTAACAATACTGATATTAGTAGTACAGTAGAAGATGGTTTAACAATACTGATATTAGTAGTACAGTAGAAGATGGATAAACAATACTGATATTAGTAGTACAGTAGAAGATGGTTTAACAATACTGATATTAGTAGTACAGTAGAAGATGGTTTAACAATAGTGATATTAGTAGTACAGTAGAAGATGGTTTAACAATAGTGATATTAGTAGTACAGTAGAAGATGGTTTAACAATACTGATATTAGTAGTACAGTAGAAGATGGATAAACAATACTGATATTAGTAGTACAGTAGAAGATGGTTTAACAATACTGATATTAGTAGTACAGTAGAAGATGGTTTAACAATACTGATATTAGTAGTACAGTAGAAGATGGTTTAACAATACTGATATTAGTAGTACAGTAGAAGATGGATAAACAATACTGATATTAGTAGTACAGTAGAAGATGGTTTAACAATACTGATTTTAGTAGTACAGTAGAAGATGGATAAACAATACTGATATTAGTAGTACAGTAGAAGATGGTTTAACAATAGTGATATTAGTAGTAGCACAGTAGAAGATGGATAAACAATACTGATATTAGTAGTACAGTAGAAGATGGTTTAACAATACTGATATTAGTAGTACAGTAGAAGATGGTTTAACAATAGTGATATTAGTAGTACAGTAGAAGATGGTTTAAACAATACTGATATTAGTAGTACAGTAGAAGATGGATAAACAATACTGATATTAGTAGTACAGTAGAAGATGGTTTAACAATACTGATATTAGTAGTACAGTAGAAGATGGTTTAACAATACTGATATTAGTAGTACAGTAGAAGATGGTTTAACAATACTGATTATTAGTAGTACAGTAGAAGATGGATAAACAATACTGATATTAGTAGTACAGTAGAAGATGGTTTAACAATACTGATATTAGTAGCACAGTAGAAGATGGTTTAACAATACTGATATTAGTAGTACAGTAGAAGATGGTTTAACAATCGTGATATTAGTAGTACAGTAGAAGATGGATAAACAATACTGATATTAGTAGTACAGTAGAAGATGGTTTAACAATCGTGATATTAGCAGCATAGCACAGTAGAAGATGGATAAACAATACTGATATTAGTAGTACAGTAGAAGATGGTTTAACAATACTGATATTAGTAGTACAGTAGAAGATGGTTTAACAATACTGATATTAGTAGTACAGTAGAAGATGGATAAACAATACTGATATTAGTAGTACAGTAGAAGATGGATAAACAATACTGATATTAGTAGTACAGTAGAAGATGGATAAACAATACTGATATTAGTAGTACAGTAGAAGATGGTTTAACAATAGTGATATTAGTAGCACAGTAGAAGATGGTTTAACAATACTGATATTAGTAGTACAGTAGAAGATGGATAAACAATACTGATATTAGTAGCACAGTAGAAGATGGTTTAACAATACTGATATTAGTAGCACAGTAGAAGATGGTTTAACAATACTGATATTAGTAGTACAGTAGAAGATGGTTTAACAATCGTGATATTAGTAGCATAGTACAGTAGAAGATGGATAAACAATACTGATATTAGTAGTACAGTAGAAGATGGTTTAACAATCGTGATATTAGTAGCATAGCACAGTAGAAGATGGATAAACAATACTGATATTAGTAGTACAGTAGAAGATGGTTTAACAATACTGATATTAGTAGTACAGTAGAAGATGGTTTAACAATAGTGATATTAGTAGTACAGTAGAAGATGGTTTAACAAAACTGATATTAGTAGTACAGTAGAGATGGTTTAACAATCGTGATGGTTTTCGTGTATTAGTAGTACAGTAGAAGATGGATAAACAATACTGATATTAGTAGTACAGTAGAAGATGGATAAACAATACTGATATTAGTAGTACAGTAGAAGATGGATAAACAATACTGATATTAGTAGTACAGTAGAAGATGGTTTAACAATACTGATTTTAGTAGTACAGTAGAAGATGGATAAACAATACTGATATTAGTAGTACAATAGAAGATGGATAAACAATACTGATATTAGTAGTACAGTAGAAGATGGTTTAACAATAGTGATATTAGTAGTACAGTAGAAGATGGTTTAACAATACTGATATTAGTAGTACAGTAGAAGATGGTTTAACAATCGTAATATAAGTAGCATAGCACAGTAGAAGATGGATAAACAATACCGATATTAGTAGTACAGTAGAAGATGGTTTAACAATAGTGATATTAGTAGTACAGTAGAAGATGGTTTAACAATAGTGATATTAGTAGTACAGTAGAAGATGGTTTAACAGTAGTGATATTAGTAGTACAGTAGAAGATGGTTTAACAATACTGATACTAATTTAGCAGTACAGTAGAAGATGGTTTAACAAAACTTATATTAGTAGTACAGTAGAAGATGGTTTAACAATCGTGATATTAGTAGTACAGTAGAAGATGGATAAACAATACTGATATTAGTAGTACAGTAGAAGATGGTTTAACAATACTGATATTTTTAGTAGTACAGTAGAAGATGGATAAACAATACTGATATTAGTAGTACAAGTAGAGATGGTTTAACAATACTGATTTTAGTAGTACAGTAGAAGATGGATAAACAATACTGATATTAGTAGTACAGTAGAAGATGGTTTAACAATACTGATATTAATACAGTAGAAGATGATATTACTGATATTAGTAGTACAGTAGAAGATGGATAAACAATACTGATATTAGTAGTACAGTAGAAGATGGTTTAACAATACTGATATTAGTAGTACAGTAGAAGATACAGTAGTTTTAACAATACTGATATTAGTAGTACAGTAGAAGATGGATAAACAATACTGATATTAGTAGTACAGTAGAAGATGGATAAACAATACTGATTTTAGTAGTACAGTAGAAGATGGATAAACAATACTGATATTAGTAGTACAGTAGAAGATGGTTTAACAATAGTGATATTAGTAGCACAGTAGAAGATGGTTTAACAATACTGATATTAGTAGTACAGTAGAAGATGGATAAACAATACTGATATTAGTAGCACAGTAGAAGATGGTTTAACAATACTGATATTAGTAGCACAGTAGAAGATGGTTTAACAATACTGATATTAGTAGTACAGTAGAAGATGGTTTAACAATCGTGATATTAGTAGCAGTAGCACAGTAGAAGATGGATAAACAATACTGATATTAGTAGTACAGTAGAAGATGGTTTAACAATCGTGATATTAGTAGCATAGCACAGTAGAAGATGGATAAACAATACTGATATTAGTAGTACAGTAGAAGATGGTTTAACAATACTGATATTAGTAGTACAGTAGAAGATGGTTTAACAAAGTGATATTAGTAGTACAGTAGAAGATGGTTTAACAATACTGATACTAATAGTAGCATAGTACAGTAGAAGATACAATACTGATATTAGTAGTACAGTAGAAGATGGATCGTGATATTAGTAGTACAGTAGAAGATGGATTTGATATAGTAGTAGTACAGTAGAAGATGGATAAACAATACTGATATTAGTAGTACAGTAGAAGATGGATAAACAGTAGAAGATACTGATATTAGTAGTACAGTAGAAGATGGTTTAACAATAGTGATATTAGTAGCACAGTAGAAGATGGTTTAACAATACTGATATTAGTAGTACAGTAGAAGATGGATAAACAATACTGATATTAGTAGCACAGTAGAAGATGGTTTAACAATACTGATATTAGTAGCACAGTAGAAGATGGTTTAACAATACTGATATTAGTAGTACAGTAGAAGATGGTTTAACAATCGTGATATTAGTAGCATAGCACAGTAGAAGATGGATAAACAATACTGATATTAGTAGTACAGTAGAAGATGGTTTAACAATCGTGATATTAGTAGTAGCACAGTAGAAGATGGTTTAACAATACTGTGTAGTAGTATAGCACAGTAGAAGATGGATAAACAATACTGATATTAGTAGTACAGTAGAAGATGGTTTAACAATACTGATATTAGTAGTACAGTAGAAGATGGTTTAACAATACTGATATTAGTAGTACAGTAGAAGATGGTTTAACAATACTGATATTAGTAGTATTACAGTAGAAGATGGTTTAACAAAACTGATATTAGTAGTACAGTAGAAGATGGTTTAACAATCGTTGATATTAGTAGTACAGTAGAAGATGGATAAACAATACTGATATTAGTAGTACAGTAGAAGATGGTTTAACAATACTGATATAGTAATTTACAGTACAGTAGAAGATGGTTTAACAAAACTGATATTAGTAGTACAGTAGAAGATGGTTTAACAATCGTGATTATTAGTAGTACAGTAGAGATGGATAAACAATACTGATATTAGTAGTACAGTAGAAGATGGTTTAACAATACTGATATTAGTAGTACAGTAGAAGATGGTTTAACAATACTGATATTAGTAGTACAGTAGAAGATGGTTTAACAATACTGATATTAGTAGTACAGTAGAAGATGGTTTAACAATACTGATATTAGTAGTACAATAGAACAGTAGAAGATGGTTTAACAATACAATACTGATATTAGTAGTACAGTAGAAGATGGTTTAACAATACTGATATTAGTAGTACAGTAGAAGATGGTTTAACAATCGTAATATAAGTAGCATAGCACAGTAGAAGATGGATAAACAATACCGATATTAGTAGTACAGTAGAAGATGGTTTAACAATAGTGATATTAGTAGTACAGTAGAAGATGGTTTAACAATAGTGATATTAGTAGTACAGTAGAAGATGGTTTAACAGTAGTGATATTAGTAGTACAGTAGAAGATGGTTTAACAATACTGATACTAATTTAGCAGTACAGTAGAAGATGGTTTAACAAAACTGATATTAGTAGTACAGTAGAAGATGGTTTAACAATCATTGATATTAGTAGTACAGTAGAAGATGGATAAACAATACTGATATTAGTAGTACAGTAGAAGATGGTTTAACAATACTGATTTTAGTAGTACAGTAGAAGATGGATAAACAATACTGATATACAGTAGTAGTACAGTAGAAGATGGTTTAACAATACTGATTTTAGTAGTACAGTAGAAGATGGATAAACAATACTGATATTAGTAGTACAGTAGAAGATGGTTTAACAATCGTGATATTAGTAGTACAGTAGAGAGATGGATAAACAATACTGATATTAGTAGTACAGTAGAAGATGGATAAACAATACTGATATTAGTAGTACAGTAGAAGATGGTTTAACAATACTGATATTAGTAGTACAGTAGAAGATGGTTTTAACAATACTGATATTAGTAGTACAGTAGAAGATGGTTAAACAATACTGATATTAGTAGTACAGTAGAAGATGGTTTAACAATACTGATATTAGTAGTACAGTAGAAGATGGATAAACAATACTGATTTTAGTAGTACAGTAGAAGATGGATAAACAATACTGATATTAGTAGTACAGTAGAAGATGGTTTAACAATAGTGATATTAGTAGCACAGTAGAAGATGGTTTAACAATACTGATATTAGTAGTACAGTAGAAGATGGATAAACAATACTGATATTAGTAGCACAGTAGAAGATGGTTTAACAATACTGATATTAGTAGTAGCACAGTAGAAGATGGTTTAACAATACTGATATTAGTAGTACAGTAGAAGATGGTTTAACAATACGTGATATTTAGTAGCATAGCTTACAGTAGAAGATGGATAAACAATACTGATATTAGTAGTACAGTAGAAGATGGTTTAACAATCGTGATATTAGTAGCATAGCACAGTAGAAGATGGATAAACAATACTGATATTAGTAGTACAGTAGAAGATGGTTTAACAATACTGAGTATTAGTAGTTTACAGTAGTAGAAGATGGTTTAACAAACTGATATTAGTAGTACAGTAGAAGATGGTTTAACAATATTGTAGTATATGGTTTAGATATTAGTACAGTAGAAGATGGTTTAACAATACTGATATTAGTAGTACAGTAGAAGATGGATAAACAATACTGATATTAGTAGTACAGTAGAGATGGATTAACAATACTGATATTAGTAGTACAGTAGAAGATGGTTTAACAATACTGATATTAGTAGTACAGTAGAAGATGGATTTAACAATACTGATATTAGTAGTACAGTAGAAGATGGTTTAACAATACTGATATTAGTAGTACAGTAGAAGATGGTTTAACAATACTGATATTAGTAGTACAGTAGAAGATGGTTTAACAATACTGATATATTAGTAGTTTAACAATACTGATACTAATAGCAGTACAGAGAGATGGTTTAACAATACTGATATTAGTAGTACAGTAGAAGATGGTTTAACAATACTGATATTAGTAGTACAGTAGAAGATGGTTTAACAATATAGTGATAGAAGATTAGTATTTTATACACAGTAGAAGATGGATAAACAATACTGATATTAGTAGTACAGTAGAAGATGGTTTAACAATACTGATATTAGTAGTACAGTAGAAGATGGTTTAACACAGTAGAAGAGTGATATTAGTAGTACAGTAGAAGATGGTTTAACAATAGTGATATTAGTAGCACAGTAGTTTAACAATAGTACAGTATAGAAGATGGATTTAACAATACTGATATTAGTAGTACAGTAGAAGATGGTTTAACAATAGTGATATTAGTAGTACAGTAGAGAGATGGTTTAACAATAGTGATATTAGTAGTACAGTAGAAGATGGTTTAACAATACTGATATTAGTAGTACAGTAGAAGATGGTTTAACAATCGTGATATTAGCATGTAGTACAGTAGAAGATGGATAAACAATACTGATAGTAGTACAGTAGAAGATGGTTTAACAATACTGATATTAGTAGTACAGTAGAAGATGGTTTAACAATACTGATATTAGTAGTACAGTAGAGATGGATAAACAATACTGATATTAGTAGTACAGTAGAAGATGGTTTAACAATACTGATTTTAGTAGTACAGTAGAAGATGGATAAACAATACTGATATTAGTAGTACAGTAGAAGATGGTTTAACAATACTGATATTAGTAGTACAGTAGAAGATGGATAAACAATACTGATATTAGTAGTACACTGATATTAGTAGTAGAGAAGATGGATAAACAATACTGATATTAGTAGTACAGTAGAAGATGGTTTAACAATACTGATATTAGTAGTACAGTAGAAGATGGTTTTAACAATACTGATATTAGTGGTAGTAGAAGAGATAAACAATAGATAATTAGTAGCACATAGAAGAGTTTAACAATACTGATAGTAGAAGATGGTTTAACAATGCATAGTAGTACAGTAGAAGATGGTTTAAACAATACCGATATTAGTAGTACAGTAGAAGATGGTTTAACAATAGTGATATTAGTAGTACAGTAGAAGATGGTTTAACAATACTGATATTAGTAGTACAGTAGAAGATGGTTTAACAATACTGATATTAGTAGTACAGTAGAAGATGGTTTAACAATGAACTGATATTAGTAGTACAGTAGAAGATGGTTTAACAATCCTGATATTAGTAGTACAGTAGAAGATGGTTTAACAATACTGATATTGATACAGTAGATGGATAAACAATACTGATATTAGTACACAGTAGAAGATGGATAAACAATACTGATATTAGTAGTACAGTAGAAGATGGTTTAACAATACTGATATTAATTTAGCAGTACAGTAGAAGATGGATATTAAACAATACAATGATATTAGTAGTACAGTAGAAGATGGTTTAACAATACTGATTTTAGTAGTACAGTAGAAGATGGTTTAACAATACTGATATTAGTAGTACAGTAGAAGATGGTTTAACAATACTGATATTAGTACAGTATAAGATTTTAGTAGTACAGTAGAAGATGGATAAACAATACTGATATTAGTAGTACAGTAGAAGATGGTTTAACAATACTGATATTAGTAGTACGGTAGAAGATGGTTTAACAATCATGTATATTAGCATAGCACAGTAGAAGATGGATAAACAATACTGATATTAGTAGTACAGTAGAAGATGGTTTAACAATAGTGATATTAGTAGTACAGTAGAGAGATGTAATATATAGCAACAATACTGATATACCGATATTAGTAGTACAGTAGAAGATGGATAAACAATACTGATATTAGTAGTACAGTAGAAGATGGTTTAACAATACTGATATTAGTAGTACAGTAGAAGATGGTTTAACAGTACTGATTTTAGTAGTACAGTAGAAGATGGATAAACAATACTGATATTAGTAGTACAGTAGAAGATGGTTTTAACAAATACTGATTATTAGTAGTACAGTAGAAGATGGTTTAACAATAGTGATATTAATAGTACAGTAGAAGATGGATAAACAATACTGATATTAGTAGTACAGTAGAAGATGGATAAACAATACTGATATTAGTAGTACAGTAGAAGATGGTTTAACAATACTGATATTAGTAGTACAGTAGAAGATGGTTTAACAATACTGATATTAGTAGTACAGTAGAAGATGGTTTAACAATAGCGTGATATTAGTAGTACAGTAGAAGATGGATAAACAATACTGATATTAGTAGTAGTACAGTAAGAAGATGGTTTAACAATCGATGATAATAGTAGCA